>NC_043759.1:1370543-1550543 GCF_902148845.1 Salarias fasciatus | reverse complement strand
TTCTGGCAAATGAAAATACAGTAAAAGAAATAAAGCAAAATGTAAAAGAATACTTCCAAATAAATGATAATGGTGAGGTAACACCATCGATATTATGGAAAGCAGGGAAAGCAGTGATACGAGGGAAAATAATAGAAATTTCATCCCGACTGAAGAAAGCTCGACTACAAAAACAAACAGAATTGGAAAACAAGATTAAAGAGTTGGAGACAGAACATAAAAAAAACATCAGATGAATCCATATTTAGAGATCTAAAAACACTCAGAGGCAAACTAGATGAACTCTTGACATTTAAGGCCAGAAATACTACGTAATGGGTAATAGAGCTAGTCGCTTATTAGCATTTCAAATTAGAAAGGCCCAAGCAAATAGGATAGTATCAAAAATACGACATCCCACATCCAAGCAAACTGTCATGCATCCTAAAGAAATTGCAGAATCCTTTGCAGAGTATTATAAAAGCCTGTATGATGACTCTGACTCTGACTACAAGGATAATGACACAAAAGCTTTTCTTAAAAAATTAAACCTGCCAAATTTGTCAACAGAAGAAGCATCTGAAATAATTTGGCCAGTTTCTACACAGGAAATAGTGGATATTATAAAAACTCTTAAAAACAATAAATCACCTTTGACCGATGGTCTCCTGGGACCAAGGAGAGTCTTATAAAAGTCTGAGAGAGGAGATATTACCTGTGCTAAACAAAGTATTCAATTATGTTCTAACATCTGGGGACCCACCTAAGTCATGGTCAGAGGCCATTATTTCGGTCCTACATAAAGAAGGAAAAGATCCTACTCTGTGTGAAGGGTATAGGCCTGTGAGTTTACTTTGCAATGATTTAAAGATTCTTACAAGCATAATGGCAAAACGAATGCAAAAATACATAGCTAAATTGATTAAAACAGATCAAACTGGATTTATTCCAGGGAGACAGGGTGCAAATAATATTAGGAGACTATTAAACATTATTTCAATTACAAAACACAAATCTCAGGATTCTATGATGCTTAGACTCGATGCTCAAAAAGCCTTCGACAGGGTGAAATGGAGTTTCTTGTACCAGACTTTATTAGCTTTTGGATTTCCCCAGAATTTTATAGAATGGATAAAAATAATCTACAAAGACCCCAAATCACGAATCAGAGTTAACGGATGTTGCTCAGAGTTCTTCCCCCTCAAAAGAGGAGTCAGACAAGGTGACTGTTTGAGTCCACTACTGTTTGCTGCAAGTATTGAACCACTGGCCGAATCAATAAGACAAAACAATCAAATACTGGGTATAAGGGATGAAGGGGGGTGGAACATAAAATATCTTTGTTTGCAGATGATTTATTAATACTCTTAACTGACCCATCCCGATCGATACCAGCCCTGTTGGAGAATCTTAAAAACTACGGGAAAATTTCAGGATATTTGACTAATGAAAACAAATCAATTGCTATGATGACCTCAGGCAGCTGCCCAGAAGAGTTAAAAGAAAAGGCTGGATTTAAATGGACTAACAAGGGGTTTAGATATCTGGGTGTTATCATTACTCAGAATGTCTCACAATTATATGATGCAAATTATGGAAAACTGATAAAAGAAATTGAAAGAGATTTGGATAGATGGGCAATTTTACCCCTGACTCTCACTGGGAGGATAGAAATAATTAGAATGAATATCCTGCCAAGATTATTGTTTCTGTTTCAGTCAATTCCAGTCATGATTGCTGACTCCACCTTTTTAAATGTTAGACAAAGTTATATCAAAATTTTTATGGCAAAACAAAAAAGCAAGAATTAAATTCAAAACACTTTTAGCCCCCAAACATAAGGAGGGCTGAATTTACCAAATCTAAGGAACTACTATTGGGCTGCTCAGCTGCGAGCTCTGGTATTATGGATAACTAAAGATAAGGATGCAGCATGGGTGGAGATGGAGCAAAGGGCCTGCGCTAATGTGTCTTTGGAATCACTGCCATTTGTATCCAGGTCGGAGCAAAAGAAGCCTAAAATTAAAAATGATCTGATTCTAGAAACAATGGAAATTTGGTCGACAATACAAAAGTTCTTAAACATGTCAAGCTCTGTAAGTGAAGCTACAAAAATAGCCAAAAACCCAGACTTTGTACCGGGGACAAAGTTGCTCTGGAGCAGCTCACAGCGGCTCCTCTGTGACCGATCTCGTTTGGGTCTCGCGAGTTTTCGATGCCCTACGTAGGTCCTACGTATCAGTGATGCCAGGCCAAATCTCGGCGGGGCGGCTCAAAAGTACTTAAAGGTCTGCCTCTGGCTTTCTCATGTCGAACGCACCTAAAATCGGCACCTTTCGGTGACGTCATCATGACGTCACTTCCAGGTTTCCCCATCTGACGGGCTATAAACAGGAAGTGAACACGGCGCTCGGTTTGGCAGTGGGAGGACGTGAATGGGACGTGAATACTGGTGAAAAAGTTTGCAGGGTGAAAGATGGTGGAAAGGTGGAAGAGGGTGGAAAGATGGATGATGCAGGAGGATGATTTGGCAGTGGTCGAGTGTGCACCCACAACTACTGCGGTCAATAACAAGGTCCAAATATGCGGGGAACGGAGCAGACGAACGGGAAAAAGACACAGGTGAGTGGTAATGTGTGTTTTAATGAGTGCCTGCGCTGTGCCGTGGCCCCCGTCAGAGTGACTCCGTCTCACACACACACACACACACACACACACACACACACACACACACACACACACACACACACTCACAAAAACTCTTTAGATATACAATGTCAAGGAATTTTTTTAAGTGATAGACACTATAGATAAATGATTGGTGACTTCTTGATATTCAACTTTACTTATTATTCTGAAAGATTTGTCCTTTATTTTAAAATGTTTTAAAAGCATTTCCCCAAACTTCAGCCCAGTGTGACATGTTGGGCAGCACAAGAGAAGAGTCCAGCATGCAGACTGTTTTCATGGAGCAAATCCTCTAATTTCTAAAGAACCGCCATTGATTTATATAATTTACATTGGTGTATTCTACATATGTCTTCCAATGCAGGTCATGATCAATAATCACTCCCAAGAAATTTGTTGAACTGGTTCTTAGTGATGAAAACAGGATTAGTGATTTCTCACCTGGATCTCTGTCCTGTGACTCGTCTCTGAAAACACAGAGACTAATTTGAAGTTAACTCAGTTCAACACGGTGACAGGAGATGAAACATGACAGAGTTCACTGAACACTGCTTCATTCAGGTTATTCCAGATTATTAATCCAGCTCACACTCACCCTGGAGCTCGCCATCTGTCTGCCATGTTCAGCGTTCCTCTCTGTTCTCACTGAAATACTTTCACTTTGAAGACTGACGTGTGAAGAAGGAGCAGCCAACCATTAACTCTGACAGCTGGTCTATCTTCCTTCTTCCATTGTTTTGCCATCTTGGAAGTTTATTGGATTGTCTGCTGGATGTTTCATTCTAGGAAAAAGATCCGCTGTCGCCCCTTGATGACAGAGTCTTTGGATGGCACCTCCTGCCGTCTGTCCTCCCTCCTACAGAGTCTTACAGTCGTACGGTGTCAATAACAGATCCTGTGTCTTGTCATGAGTTATCAAAATTAACATAATAAAGCATAATGCAGGTTTTATTTCTTAAACTGTTACATTGATTATGACTTAGCCCCAGGAGCTGACAGGAGGCTGAGGAAAGCCAGCAAAGTGTCGTCAGTCTGGACAGCTGCTGCAGGATGTGGCCAGGGTGTAGCGAGATTGGAACCGAGGACTGGCACCATTGCGTGACTGAGCGCACGGTCAGAAAAATGAACAAGGTAAAGGAGCAAGGAATGGAGGAAGGTCCGGAGGCTTTACGGAGGAGATGGTGAGGACGGTTTTCAGGAGTGCAGCTCCACCTGATGCTGCCTCCGCCCACACAGCCACTGAGAGGGAAGGAGACGCCACAACACACACAGCAGCAGCAAACTGAGACGGACACAGCTGGTTCACTTTCTCTTCCTTCAGCGGTTTGCAGGTTTGTTCCGTTTTTACAGATTGAAACATTTTTTTTTTCCTTTTAATGATTAAAAAACTTTCCTTCCCCTCAATTTTAGTGTTTTGCTATTTAAGCATTTTTTATTTTAGCAGCTGTTGGTGAATTATCATTCTGAAATGAAAATTATGTTAAAGAGACACAGAATGTTCAGGTGAGAATGAAAAGCATAAAAGACTTGAAGAGAAGATCCCATCCTATCAAACACAATCAGTCAATCATTCATGTGCATAAAGAAAAAGAGAAGCCTAGATTGAATGCAAATAAATTGTTAAATGAATAAACATGAAAGAGTAAATATTGACATAAAAAAATGGAAATAGTGAAAAGCTCCTCTACTTTATAGTCATTTTTAGTGCATTAAGGCTCTTTCAGTGTCATCTTTTAACTATGATCAGTTTTCATAATCACATGAAATATGGGTGGTATTTATTATTATTTATTAGATCTTTTGTTTTTCTTTGCACATATAGTCAAAACAATGTGACTATGTGCAAGGGAGCGAAAAAAGCCAAAAGGCTTGTACAAATGACGCTCCTGCACAAACTCAAATTGGAAAAAAATGTACATGGAAACATGTTATGAAGTCCACCACAAAAATAAAGAGAAAAAAAATGCAAGAGAAAAGAAAAGGAAAAAAACAAAAATAAAAAAAGATCCTACAAAATAAACACCGAATAAACAAAACAATCTCAAGCAGTCCCCATATATCACGTATATGTCATGTTTGGATTAGGTCAGATATTGTAGAATTAAATTGTTCTTTAACTTTCTTTTGAAGTTGAACATGGACGAAGACGCTTCTAATAAGTCCAGGTGCATGTTCCACACTTTCGGTCCATTAAATCTGAGCAAGAACTGCTCACGATTTCTCTTATATAAGGGTAAGTGCAAACCAGGCCTGTCTTGTGGCATAATTAAGGAATTGGTTAGTAAAGGAAAAGTAGAGCTTGATGTGAGTCGGCCACTCAGAATCATAGAGAGCTTTGTACACAAATACGCATGTGAAAAAAGTGTTCATGTCAAAAATATTTCACAAGTTAAATTTAATAAACAAAGGTGCACTCATGGCATTACATTTGGAGTAAGTAGCAACTCAATTTTCCTGTAAGTGTCAGATTCACTCTTCATGCTGCTTTGTTAATATTGAGCAGGTTACAGTAATTCCTTCACCATGGTGGCGGACGTGTTTACTCATTTTCGGGTGGGTTTGGCGAAAGATGCTCTGGTGTTATTTATAGCTCGATGAGAGCACCCTGCTGCTTTTAGAGGCGTGTCCTTAATGCCAGCTCGCTGTCAGCTTAGCTACCGCATCAGTGAGCCGTTAGCTCGGCTGTTAGCCACTGGTGAACGAGCGAAGTTTTTAAGGATTCATTCATACTTCAGTGTTACGCTTCACACAGTCTCAACTTGTGACGATGGAAGAGAGACTAAAACAACTCAGACAGAACAGTCGTGTCTTAAAGGCAGTTTTTGTTGCAAGTTGTTGATTAAAGACAGCAGCCACGTGAACTCCAGGCTGCTATTCTCAGGTTTTTCATCATTCAGCCTATCTTCTCTCTTTTTCTCTCCTAAAGCCCGCCTCTCTCGCCCACCAAGGTGTTTATCTGCTCTTTCATTATAAATTACTTACAGAAAATGAAGCACAGGCATTGCTACGTTAATATGGTTTACTGTTGGAGCTCATTTTACATTTCTTTTCTCGTCTTGGCCCCCAACTGTGCTCGTATCACCTGAAACAGAAGTTACTACCAGGTATGAACAGGGCCTGAGTTTGGGTTCACCTCGGTCGTTGACACATGGACTCATCTGGCTTCACCACATCTGATGGTTTCATTCTTGTGTGAATCAGTGTGAATCTGGCTGTGGGTTCTCCATTTCAGGGCAGTGATTGATTTCAACCGTTGAAGTTACATTAACTAAATCCAGACGACAACCTGTCACCTTGAGAATTTATTGAAAACAAAGCCTTTGACCATTCGTAGGTAGATTGATGCCAGCAGCTGCTGCAATGAAGAAACACAATTGGAAATAAACTGCATAAAATTTTCAAGCATGATTTCAAGACTTTGACTAACAAAGACCAGATTTAAGACCCAAAGATCAACATCAGCCTCAGCTCCATCACTCAGTCCCTCCAGCAGCTCCACCCTTCAGTTTGAAGAGGATTCCACATTCATTTGATCCCTTCACATCCACATGATCCACATGTTGGGATTCTCCCAGCTTTGGTCTCACAGGACGATCATCTGTGTTTCAGTGGAGCTGAAGAGGTTCAGATTCCATTTTTCCTTCAGCTCAGAGAATCTGGAGACACAAAGAAGAAGAAGACGATGAGTTCTTCATAGATTTAACTGATATGATTCAAAACCAGCTGGATCTAATCAAAGAAATTTTCAACATGCAAACATGATTTTAAAAATGATGTCAGTTCACACAGAAACAGCAGAAACTCTGAGAACCATGTAGTTTTCATGTTGGTCCACTAGGTGGAGCCCTCAATGAGTCCTGGTTCCAACAGCTGGTTCGACTGATGGACTTCATGATGATAGATTCATTTAATTCAGGTGTGTTGGAGCAGGAGAACACTGACACCATGGAGGACTGTGGCCCTTCAGGACCAGGTCCAGGACTACAGCAGGACCAGGAGAGCCCAGCCAGAGAAGTGAGCTGGTCCTGCTCCACTGGTGCTCAGCAGCCCGGCTCAGGACTCAGTCCCATCCTGACGGAGCGACAGCAGATGATGGAGCAGCTGGCTGACTGCACCACCAGCAGCAGCAGCTCAGAGGCTTCTGAAACTCTGGAACTCACAGCTCAGCTTCCGTCTTCATCACATCAGCGCCGTCTGGCTGTCGTCACATGTGGCGGAGGTAATAATTTTGTCCTGGAAACATTTGTTCATCTTCAAAGTAAAGTTGTGTAACAACTTGAGTGGACTGTTTGCAAATACTGATTACAAAACCCTGCACTTTGCGTCAATGAGTAATGAGGAGTCAAACAGCGGAGTCCTGCGAACAGCTCCCCAATAATGACGGTTGGGATCCGCACCTTGACAGCGAATATGACATTTGGGCTCTATAGGGCTCTAACCCTAACACTTTCTCCTCTGAACTATTTTGTTTAGTTTCGCCTGTTTCGACATGTTTCTCCCGCTGTATTGTTGCACTGCGAGCTTTGTCGGAGTAATGAAACAGGTGCTACAAGTTTAGTTCCGCCTGAAAAAAAAAAAAAAAAAGCTTTGTTCCACATAGACCAGGCTTATTCATAACAGATAAGATTTGGAGTTTTGTTGTTGTTGTTTTTTAATAAAATGAGGTGGAAATTGCCTTTTTTAATTTAAACTTTGCTTGGAGGGAATATTCAAATAAAAATTGAGCTTGGAGGGAATATTTTTCACCGGACATTTTGACCGGCGGTTATAAAATATGTCGGACTTCGGCAGATTTTACCGGTCAAAGTCCGGTAATTACCGGATATCAGAAACCCAGAGTTGATATGTCCACAGAAATATTGGACTGTGCCAGTGATTTCTGTAAGTCTTTAGCAGACACTCTAGGGTTCTTTTTCACCTCTGAGTATTCTGTGCTGAACTCTTGGCGTCATCTTTGGTGGACGGCCACTCCTTGGGAGAGAAGCAACAGTGCCAAAGTCTCTCCGTTTGTAGACAACTTCTCTGACTGTCGATTGATGAACATCCAGACTTTTGGAGATGGTTTTATATCCTTTCCCAGCTTTATACAAATCAACAATTCTTGATCGCAGGTCTTCAGACAGCTCTTTTGAGCGAGCCATTGTGCACATCAGACAAAGCTTCTCATCAAGACAATTCTTACCAGGTGTGTGTTTTATAGTGGGCAGGGCAGCTTTAAAGGGACTTAAAGGTGCATTAAGGAGTTTTACAACCTTAAAAATACTTATTTTCCATAAATATGTTACACATTTTTAATGATGTGTACAATGTGCCCTGACATATTCATTACAAGTACCTCTAACAGCGCTAGATTGTCACTTGAAAGTTGCAGTGCCGGTGCGGCACCAGAGTTTTTTGGGGAGAATTTGAATGGAATGACGTAATGCACGCTCCGGCTTGTTAGGTTTCATTTTGTCCGCCATTACTCCTCCAGATGCTTAGTGAGCAACAACTGAGCAGGATCTTCCAGAAAGTAAGAACAGACTGGCTTCTAGCACTGCCACAGCTCCACACAGACTCCACCAGGGAAAAGGAACTTAAATCTTACTCGAGTGCCACTAAACGAGCGAGGAAGGAGTTCCCCTCTTCCGTGCACGTGAGCCACAAGGACGAGTTTTTCACTAAGCTGCATTACGCCCAAGGCCTGCAGGGGGCGCTGTTTCGCATAAAACTTGCAAACTCCTCAATGCACCTTTAAGGCAAGATTTGTGAAAAACTACACATGCATTTCCAGTTTATTCAATGTTAATGGGCCATGAAGCATTAAAAACCTAAAATAACAGGCCAATCCGCGTATCTGTCTGTTGCTTTATACAGGCTGTGTGCCACAGAATTGGTTGCTGTTCGGGGTCCGAATTTCCCGTGCAATCATGGGGATGTGACGTAAGTTGACACTGTATGCGCGTTGCTGACACCCCACCGCCCCCCCTCCAACCGCTGCCGCTCTCACGGCCCATGTGCGTGTCTGACACCCCCCCCCCCGCGCTCTACATATTATCGGATAAAACGAGTATCCAAACGCAGCTTCCGGGCTGAATTTCAACCCCACCCCGACCCTGGCTGGGATACAAATGGATTCTTCAGCATCCATCAAATGACCTGCATCCACTCAAAGCCCACAAAAAAGTGCCACCACGAAGAAATAAAGGACTTTATCAGCGTTATCTCGTGAGTCAACAAAAAAAAAAAAAAAAAAAGACCAAAGCCAGGCAGGCACCCGAATAAATATTGGATATGCGTTTGATTCATGGAGGGAACTTCAGCTGCAGTGCAAACGAGTAAAAACGGATGCTGACAAAAATCACATAATATGCACTGTGGGCTTGCAGTAAACCACGACGTAGAAAACAGCATGAGCATCCCTGGTGCAGCGCTGTGAAGTCTGCAAAGTGTTTGTGCGTGCCGCCTCGGCTGGTGGCTGCAGTTACCCACAGTGCCTATCACAGCAGCACTGAGGTACATTTTGTAAAGTTGCCTTAAGTCCCTCATCAGTGATTGGGAACACATCTGACCTAAATTGTTTGGTAAAATTTGGTTTCATTTGCTCTTTAAGTCTTCTTAGGCAGAGGGTTCAGTTACTTATTCCTCCCCCTTCTGTCATTGTTTGCATGCTATCCTCATTAAAATATGAAAACCTATAAATGTTTGGGTGGTTTTAGTTAAAGCAGACACTGCTTTTTCATCTGTGTGATTTTGACAAAGATCAGATCACATTTCACGGTGATTTTATGCAGAAATGTGAGAAATTCCAAACGGTTCAGATACTTTTTCATACCACTGTATGTGCTTCATTTTCTATAAATAATTTGTAATAAAAGAGCAGATAAACAGACTGGAGCACGTGAAAAGCTCCCCGTGCATGCATGGATTAGTGATCATGCATGGAACGCGCACCGCGTGAGCCCAAAATGCAGCATGAGAGAAAACTGGTAACACTTTACTTGAAGCACGCGGTATAAATCATTATAAGTACATTTAAAAAGCATTATAATTATAGCACGTGTAGCTATAGTTATAAACACTCATAAATGATCACAATGCCAGGACCTAAACCCAACCCTATGCTGTATAGTGGGTTATAAAGCATTGTGATCATTTATGAGTGTTTATAACTATTTATAATGTGTTATACCGGGTGTTATACCCAGTAGTGGTTGATGGCGACTCCCTTGACCAATCGCACTTGAAGCAATTGAAGCATTTACTAATGGTTTCTTTCTTTCTTATGTCTATATTCTTGCTTGTGTTGTACGTCGCTTTGGACAAAAGCGTCTGCTAAATGAAATTGTAGAATTGTAGAATTGGTGGGTGCAGTCCGCTAATCAGCTAACCGCTAATTAGCGAAGCTAACATTTTCATTAGCGGATTAGCTGTTCAGCTAACTTTGAAAAACATTAGCGGACTAATTAGCTTCCGCTAAATTTACACATTAGCGACTCTAGTTTCCAAGGGTACTTGAACGCCTCTCGTACTTTCCGTTACTGTGCAAAGTAATGAAAAGTCTCTTCTCTGCGGTTAAAAAAAAAATGCCGAAAATTGTTTTGAAAAAAACATGGATTTTGTAATGCATGTAACTCCCGATCTGTTTGTCTGATTGAAAAGTTTCAAAAACTGTTAGAAAGCCCCGGAACTAAAGATTCCGGGGGTATTTGAATGACTTGCGTTCGTGCTTGCATCATGGCACAAAGTCAACAAATGTCGCACGTGCGCATTTGACGCGCCGGCTCGTCAACGGAGATCTGAGTGTTAACTCGTCAGTGCACTGAGGCCATAGACAGAGTCTACAAGTCTCTGTCTCTGCACTTCTTTTGCAATGGAAAGTGAAGACGTTCCGCCTGAGGATGTTCGGCCTGTTGCAGAGCCTGCAGTGGCTGTGGTTGAGGCAGTTAGTGGTTAGCGGTTATTGTTAGCTTCAGCTAAATATTTTAGCAGTTTATTGGTTTAGCATTATCGAAGATAACTTTTCAGTTAGCGGAAGAACGGTTATCGAAGCTAACTTTTTGGCTAGCTGTGCCCACCACTGGTTATACCGGACACTGCACATGGCCCTGATTCATCTGGAGCATGCAACATCTATGTTAGGAAGCTATTTGTGAACTTCAGTTTGACTTTTAATACTGTAATCTCGGACAAGCTGACACTGAAGCTCCACAACCCCGGTCTGTCAGCCTCTTTGTGCCTTTGGATCACAGACTTTGTCACCCACAGGCCTCAAGTGGTGAGAATTGGCGACCAGACATCGTCCACACTGATCCTGAACACACAGGCACACTGCCGGGGTGTGTGCTCAGACCAGCCCTTTTCACACTGTTCACTCATGACTGTTCCGCTGTTCACCCCAAAAACATGGTTGTGAAGTTTGCCGACGACACCACTGTAGTGGGTCTCATATTGGACAATGAGGAGATCTAGCACTTGACGGGGTGGTGTGCACACAACAACCTCATCCTGAACACTAGCAAGACCAAGGAGGTCATTGTTAACTTTAGAAAATCCAGGAGGATGGAACAAACCCGTCTCTACATTCATGGGGAGTGGGTGGACACCATCAAGTTCCATTACTGGGCATCCACATTACATCTGACCTCACTTGATCCACACACACACGTCCCACCTGGTAAAGAAGGCCCACCAAAGATTATTCTTCCTTCAGAAGCTGAAAAGGACTCGACTCCCCCCACAGCTTCTGACAAACTTCTACAGAGCCACAACTGAGAGCATCCGGTATCTGACTACAACAGTGTTGTATGGAAACAGTACTGCACAGGATAGGACGGTGTTGGCCAGGTTGGTGAAAACAGCACAGGGGATTGTGGGGAGTCCTCTGCCACATCTTGACTCAATATACAACAGCCGAGTTCGAAGGAGGGCTTGTTGAACAGTTTGCACCCCTTCACTCTGGAAAGAGGTACAGGAGCATCAGAGCCGATACAACCCCCCCGCCCCCCTCCCCCCATATACACACAGATTGGACTGAGCATTATCTAGTCAGGTCTAGTGTCTAACATCCAAATTACCATGGAAGGGGGATTACTTGGAGGAGGAAATATAGAAAATCAGGGGCCTTATTTGAAGGGCAACCGGCGGATTCTTGTTTGGGACACCTTGAACTTTCAAAAAATGCTGATTGCCCACTTTTCCTCAAAAATGCCTACAGGGTCACATGATTCTGAATTTACAGCCCAGTCTAATCTCCCTCCCAGACACTCTCGCAGGGTTCCATATGTGCAACACATTCAAGCCAGTCACCTTGAGTATTTAATTCACTGTGCATGAATCACTTTTTACTCTGCTTTAAAACTTATTCATTGAGACTCTTTTCTAGTTGTTTTATTTCAATGTATGTTATGTGTTTGTGAGAGCTGCTAATCAAAATTTTGTTGTGCTCTGCACAATGATAATAAAGATTCTTGATTAAAGTCCACAGAAGTCATGCTCACAGTTGTAGAGCTACCACTAGCTTCAACTGGCTGTACTGGGGGATCACTCCGGGTCAGGGATGAGGTCAAAGCAGCAGGACGCACCAGCGATGTTGACAAGTTAGTCGCATTCCTGGGTTTTGGAGGCATGTCAGCGCTTAATTAATTTTAAAGTAGGTCGACAGTACTCAAAAATGCTCACACAAGCTGAACTCCGGCAACAGGGGTTAATTTGTGCCAGATCCTGCCTGAACAGGATCCGGCACCTCTTGATTTTGATCTGTCTGTGTTCCGGGACCTATATGGGCGGATCTCATACCTCCTTCACAGGAAAAAAAAAAAAAACAAAAAACAAAAAAAAAACATGTTAATTGCATAAAATATACAGGAGCTATTTATATGGACATATTAATTCACAGAACAAACGTCACTAATTTCACGTTGTTTAATACAATTAAAAGTAAAAAAAAAAAAGGCTTTTAAAAGAGCCACAGTTCTGCTGACGCACTGAATCAAACCTGCCTCTGAAAGAAAATTGTTGCATCTGAGATTATTCATGAAGAAAGTAAGCAAAGGGCGAATGAAACATGTCTGAAAGAGTTTAATTTACTGTCATTATAAAAAGGAAGGAAGGGGTACATGATGATGACTCAAAACGAGTCCGAATAACACCAGCAAGTGACACCGAGCCGAAACAGGGAGGAGGAGGAGAATCCGGACATGGCCGTGATGTGGGCTGTTTTGGACTGTTAAATATGGTAAGCACACTGTCTGTTTTCAGGCCGCCGTGCCAGATTTTAAATAACAACAGAAGATTTGTGTGATCCATTGTAAACTCCATGCAGCTCCTGCTGTGCGTCTCAGTCAGCTGTTAGCTTAGCTGTTAGCCACCGACGAGCTATAGCTGGCTTAGAACGATTCCTTCGTGCTCCAGCATCAGTCAATGGGACGCGATCTCAACTTCTGAGGTGGTGGAAAGAAGATTTAAATGCTGAGCGTCTCGCACAGAATGGGAAAGGGCGGTTCAGTTCTGAGAGGAAGTATCTGAGCGGCGTAGCAGCGGCTTGGCGAGAACGAGGGAAACATTGTTTTAGTAGGGGCGACAGTAACTCAGATGGTAGAGCGGGTCGTCTCATAACCGGAAGGTTGGCGGTTCGATCCCTGCTCCTGCAGGTGTGAAACTGTCATTGTGTCTTTGGGCAAGACACTTCACCCACCTTGCCTAAGTATGAAAGTAGTGTGAGAGTGCATGGTTGGTGGTGGTCGGAGGGGCCGATGGCGCACATTGGCAGCCTCGCTTCCGTCAGTCTGCCCCAAGGTAGTACACACCACCCAGTATGGAGAGAATGAAGAAATCAATGTAAAGCGTCTTTGAGTGTCCTATAAAGCGCTATATAAAACCAATGTGTTATTATTATTGTAGATGTCAATCTAATTTTGTGTATAGGTTTAATTTCTGGATTTAGCTTGACTGTTTACTGTTCTGCTTGTTGTTTTATCTTCATCTTGTTGTTCAGTGACCATCCTGTAGCTCTCAGAAGGGAAGGAACTGTAGCTGACGGTCACAAAAAACCCAAACAAAAATTGACCCAATGCCAAATCAAGTTGCCGACCCCTGCCCTATAAAAATAACAACAATAATAATAATCGTGAATAATTGCCAAAACATTTATACCGCGGTTACTATTTGAAATTTAGGTTTGTAAGTCCCACAGCATGGTGCGTGGGCATTTGCATGTTGTTTTCAGCACCGTTTTTTTTTTTTTTTTGCACTATTTTTTGTATGCGTTCCGGTACCTGTATCTGTCTTGACATTCCCACGCTGTTATGTGCACCATGCGTTCCGGCACCTTATATTTACAAATTAAGCACTGCCCGGCGGACATTAAAGGTTGTATAGAGGATTTTCCATGGAGAGAGAAATCCAGTGACAGTTAGTCCTTTTTGAAATGCTGCGCATGCGTGACCCACACCCCTCCTCCCCTGCTCTCTCCGGAGGAACGCCTCCTCCTTATGCAGAAAGTAGCATGTAGCAACTTAGCATCATAGCGCTAACACATAGCTACCAACGTGTCCTTTTGAACAACACAAAACACAGCGAATATGAGTAAAATCCTGCACTTGCGCCAAATCCTGTCCCTGAGCCGTCCCTGGTCTCGGTGGATCAGAGGAGGACGGGGAGGTTTGTGTGGAGCTGCAGGACTGGAGCAGACTCACGCTCGGAGCTCACAGCTGATCTGTGTGCGCTGCAGCCTGCAGGTGTAAACAACTCCCCCCGCCCCCTCCTATCACTCTCCGGACTTTTCCATACAAGTCTTGTTTTAAGATTAAAACATACATTTTCGCCAAATGGCAGCACGTTGCAGCTATGATTAAGAGAAAATGTCTCAAGTCTGCAAGTTAAAAGGTGTTGATAGCAGCAGCAGAGCCTGGCATGGGGGGAGCAGGGTGGAGCGCGTGGGGGAGGGGGGACGAAAAGGGCGTAGGAGCATGACAGTTTATGCTACAAATGTAGAGAGGTTGATTGACACGTTACAAAACCAATAGGTAACGAGGCTACCTCGTTATTGATTGGCTAAAGTAATGTTGATTTTACAACCTCCAGAGTTGATCAATGTTTATTTTCTTTATTTTGATCACGATAAAAACAAGGCTGCTACAGCTTAGTAACGCCATTTTTTTTAGCTTTAATTCATTTTTGTTAGTAATAAAGATCTTCTATACAACCTTTAAGAACAAATTCTGAAGGAGCTCTGTGAGACATGTTTTACTCCATTGGACACCAAGCCACGCCCTCCTGATGGCCTTTATTAACAGACCTCAGTGTGGAGGGGAACTGTGGTTCCTCCTGAACAGAACATTTCTTACCTCCTCACAGCTGCAGTTCTTGGCTCCATCTTCAGGCCGGACGGGAGTGTTCTGATGATCCATGGATCCAGGTCCTCCTCCACCATTTGTGAGAACTGGACCATCATTGGACTGAGGTTCGATTGGAAAACCAATGAGCTTCTTCACCTTTTCCAGGTCAGTCTGCAATTCCTGGATTTTCTTGTCTTTGTTAGCATCTTGTACTTCAGCATTTTGTTTTTTCAGGGCTTCTCTTTCTTCAGTGAATTGTTTTTTCAGGGCTTCCATTCCTTCAGTAACTTTTTTTTTCAGGGCTTCTTTTTCGTCAGTAAATTGTTTTTGCAGGGCTTCCGTTTCTTCAGTAATTTGTTTTTTAAGGGCTCCCACTTGTTCAGCATTTTGGTTTTTCAGGGCTCCCATTTCTTCAGCACTTTGTTTTTTCAGGGCTTCTATTTCTTCAGCATTCTGTTTTTTCAGGGCTTCTTTTTCTTCAGTAATTTGCTTTTTCAGGGCTCCCACTTCGTCAGCATTTAGTTTTTTCAGGGTGTCCATTTCTTCAGCATTTAGTTTTTTCAGGGTGTCCATTTCTTCAGCATTTTGTTTTTTCAGGGCTTCTTTTTCGTCAGTAAATTGTTTTTGCAGGGCTTCCGTTTCTTCAGTAATTTGTTTTTTAAGGGCTCCCACTTGTTCAGCATTTTGGTTTTTCAGGGCTCCCATTTCGTCAGCATTTTGTTTTTTCATGGTGTCCATTTCTTCAGCATTTAGTTTTTTCAGGGCTTCTTTTTCTTCAGTAATTTGCTTTTTCAGGGCTTCCATTTCTTTAGCATTTTGGCTCTTCAGATCTCCCATTTCTGTAGTAATTTGTTTTTTCAGGGCTTCTTTTTCGTCAGTAAATTGTTTTTTCAGGGCTCCCACTTCTTCAGCATTTAGTTTTTTCATGGTGTCCATTTCTTCCGCATTTTGTTTTTTCAGGGCTTCTTTTTCGTCAGTTAATTGTTTTTGCAGGGCTTCCGTTTCTTCAGTAATTTGTTTTTTAAGGGCTCCCACTTGTTCAGCATTTTGGTTTTTCAGGGCTCCCATTTCGTCAGCATTTTGTTTTTTCATGGTGTCCATTTCTTCAGCATTTAGTTTATTCAGGGATTCCATTTCTTCAGCATTTTGCTTCTTAAGGGCTTCTATTTCTTCCGCATTTTGTTGTTTCAGGGCGTCTTTTTCTTCAGTAATTTGCTTTTTAAGGGCTCCCACTTCTTCAGCATTTTGTTTTTTCAGGGCTTCTTTTTCTTCAGCATTTTGTTTATTCAGGGCTTCCATATCTTGAGTATGTTTATTTTTCATCTTTTCCATTTCTTCAGTAATTTGTTTTTTCACAGCTCCTACTTCTTCAGCATTTAGTTTTTTTATGGCTTCCATTTCTTCAGCATTTTGCTTCTTAAGGGCTTCTATTTCTTCAGCATTTTGTTTTTTCAGGGCTTCCATTTCTTCAGTAATTTGTTTTTTAAGTTCAGCATTTTGGTTTTTCAGGGCTCCCATTTCGTCAGCATTTTGTTTTTTTAGGGCTTCTATTTCTTCAGTATTTTGTTTTTGTAGGGTTCTCATTTCTTCGGCATTTTGTTTTTTCAGGACTCTCATTTCTTCAGCAGTTTGACTTTTCAGAGCTTCCATTTCTTCATGCAGCTCGTCGATCCTCTGCAGTAAAATGAGCTCTGACCCACTTGTAGCAGCTGGTGGAGATGTCTGGAATCGGAGAGCAAAAACACAACAGCAAGAAGAACAATGTATATATGTATATAGTAAAGCTCTCATGTCACAGAAAAATCTAAAGATTTCATGACATTATCCATCAACAGCAGGTAGAGCGTTGTTGGACTTTTGAATGAACAGACCTCAGTGGGAAGGAACACTGGACCTGTGTGGTTCCTCCTGGACAGAGAGTTCTTACCTTCTTGCTGAAAGTGTCCTGATGATACTTGGATCCAGGTTCTCCTTCAATGTTTGTAGGAACTGAAACATCACTGGGCCAGGACTGGACAGGAAGAGCACCTATCTGCGTCTGCTCTATGACTTCTTTCAGGATTTCAGCATTTTGGTTTTTCAAATCTTCTATTTCTTGGGCATGTCTGGCTCGTAATTCAGCATTTTGTATTTTCAGGGCTCCTATTTCTTCATTCACCTCCATGACCTGAAACCATGAAACAACCTCTGACCCACTTGGAGTAGCAGGTGGAGATGTCTGGAATAGTAGACTAAAAACATAACAGCACCATAAACAGTAAATGCAAACCAAAGAAAACTACTTGTGTCACAGACAAATGCAAAATATAAAATTTAACACCTGAACCATCTGTCAGAAGCAGGAAGTGGGCGTGGCTTCATGGAAACAGTGAAGAATTTAAATAAATCAAAAAAATGAAAAACATTATTAGAACAATACATGAATGGTAAAAATAAGTACAAATAAAAAGTGCAGACAACATACAAGAGATGAATTTCACTAAAAATTAATGGTACACAAAGAAAACAATAGATCAATGGAGGAAATTCTAATGAAATAAATGATAACTGAGTAGAATCGAATGGAGACAAACATATGAAGTGGAAATCAAATTTTAAAACAAGAAAATGATACCATGATGATTGACACAAATGTGTGAAGTGGAAGTAATTCTACAAAACAAATAGATGATGGAATACAGAAGAGAAACAGGAAAAAAATATGTGAGGTGAAAAAGGAAGAAAGTAAAATGACATAATATATAAACTAATACAGTGAATATCGATATCAGGTTCGAAGCTGCAGGAACTTGCCAAAAGCTCCTCGATGCGACCAGACGAGACAACATCTGTCAACATCAGCATCTATTAACAGACCTCAGTGTGGAGGAACACTAGAACCCTGAAGTTCCTCCTGGACAGAAGGTTCCTTACCTCCATGGTGGAAACAGGTGTCTGATAGCTGGGTTCTCCTCTACTGTCATTCCCTGGTTTCTTTGGGATCATTGCATTCATCATATCTGTGAACACAGCTTTACTGCCCTTCTTCTTGTTTGGACCAGCGGGTTGAGATGTGTTTGGGATCATAGAAAGAATAAAAACAATGTCAGTGAATCCCAAAGTGACCCATTCATCTTGTGTAATGTAGTGAAAAATGGACTCCGCCCCTTTAAGAGACCGAAGTCTCTGTCTGTTGTTGTTCCGGTATTGTTAGTCCTCCAGACCAGCAGGGGTCAGAGTGGACAGCAGAGAGTGTAACAGAGTGTAATCATGTATCTCAGTGTTCAGATGAACATCCAGAGCTGTCAGGACGTCACGTCTCTACAATATGAACAAAACTTCCAGAAACTCTACAGATCAACTGGGACTGATAACCAGGAAGTGGACGTGGCTTCATGGAAACAACAGAGGGAAGACTTTAAATGAATCAAAATAATAAAAAAAAAAGAAAAAAAGAAAAGAATAAAAATGTGTCAGAGATCACCTGGAAAATAGAGTTAGAATAAAGAGCTTCCTGTCGAAACAAGACACAGAGATGTGTTCAAGCTTTGATTTTCAGTCAGCTCCATGACTGTAACGAGAGTCTAAACAAACACCAAGAACCTGGACCACATCAGGCCGGCCCTCAGAACTCTACACTGGCTTCCTGTCAGTCACATGACAGGTTCTCAAGTCTGACTGCCGGTCTACAAAGTCCTGAACGGTCTTGGGCAAAATTATATGCTCGATCCATTAGTTCCCTGTGAAGCATCCAGACCCCTCAGGTGGTCTGGGACCGGTCTACTGCATGTGACCAGAAGCAGAATGAAACAAAGCGAAGCAGCATTATGTTCCTTCACTTATGGATAAAACTTCCTGATCAGCTCAATGTTTGTTTGTGACCGATTAGAACAACCCTGACATCTATTTCAAAATCTGCTGAACCAGATTTTGCTCGTCTGAAAACAGTTTGTGTGATTTTTTCACTTGTTTGACTGTATGAATGATGTTTAGGTTAGCTCTAAAGCATCTGCACTGCCAACCTTCCAAATCCTTGGTCTTGAGAATATGTGGACTGCCTTTGGACCAGGAGCCAGTGAATGATGGACTCCAGTCCATGAGCTGGTTTTAGCGATCGGCCCTCAGAAAGCCAGTGGAGTTCTGTTCTTCCATGTATTCACTGGTGGGGGGGACATTGTATCTCTTGAATTGAAGCCAGTGTCCAACATCAGTAAATGATCTTGACCGACAACAGCTGGAGGAATCTTTTGTCCTCAATCAGGTGCAGCTACTGGTGTGGATGAAGCCAGCCTAGACAGGATGCGATCTCACACTGTGCACCTCGGACAGAACGGGACAGGTTCTCAAGTATGACAGAATGGCAGAGTCTGTACAGGTCATGAAAGACAGTCTGTGTAACAAGTTGGAGATTAAAGACAGCAGCCACATGAACACCAGGATGCTGTTACCAGATATTTCACAGTTCAGCTACCTAAGTCTCACACTGAACTGTTGTCAAAAGTGGAGAACCCTGTCTTTATCCCACCAGAAGGGTTTGTGGTTATGACAGAAGTAAGTCTGTGACTGTTGGTGAGTTTGTTTTGTATCTCTGGAGGAGATTTGTTTTCAAATATTTCAGCTGCGGGGGAAGCTGGAGGACTTTGGAGTTGACAGACATCTGGCTGCCTGGACCATCAACTACCTCACTGACCGTCCACAGTACAGGGTGCTGTGAGTCAGAGGTGGTGGTCTGCAGCACGGGGGCGCCCCAGGGCAATGTCCTCTCACCTTTCCTCTTCACCATCTACACCTCGGACTTCACCTACAACAGGGACAGTTGCCACCTCCAGAAGTTCTCTGACGACTCCGCCATTGTGGGCTGTGCGTCAGAGGGGAACGAGCTGGAGTACCAGTTAGTGATCACTGTCTTTGTGGATTTGTTGTGAGAACAACCACCTGTGCTTGAACACCAGCAAGATGAAGGAGATGGTGATGGACTTCAGGAGGAGGACACTTCCACACCCACCAGTGAACATCTCGGAGGAGGACATTGAAACAGTGGACAGTTTAAGGCCTTGGGTGTTCGCCTCAACAATAAACTGGACTGGTCCCACAACACCAACGCTCTGGACAAGAAGGGCCAGAGTGGCCTCCACCTTCTGAGGAGACTGAGGTCCTTCAGGGTGTGCAGACCTCTGCTCAGGACCTTTTTTAACTCTGTGGTAGCCTCTGCTGTCCACTACTTCGCCGTCTGCTGGGCCCCAGGCAGTACAGAGCGGGACAGGAAGAGACTCAACAAGCTGGTCAGGAGGACCAGCTAAGTCCTGGGCTGTCCTCTGGACTCTGTGGAGGATTTGGGTGAGAGGAGGATGTTGGCCAAGTTCACATCTATTATGGACAACAGCACTGAGCCACTGCACCGGACGGTAGAGGAGCTCAGCAGCTCCTTCAGTGGCCGACTGAGACCCTCAGTGCAGGAAGGAGCTACTGCAGGTCCTTCATCCACACCGCTGTCAGACTGGACAACTCTACTGTGCAGAATTTCTGCAATAACCCTGGACATTATAATATCCTGCAATCATGGTCACTTTAACCCCCTTAAGAAACTCTATGACACTTTATAAGCCATTCACTCTGCCAAAACATATTGTATATATTTGTATATATTATATATTGTATTGTAAATTCTATTGTATATATTGTATATATTATATAGTTTCTGTTATGTTTGAGATTTATGTTGTACATACTGTTAGATCGTCCTTGTTTTTAGCTTTCTATTACCATCCTCACTACGATTTGCACTTTTACTTGTTCTTTGTTTGCACTTTTCAATACTTTTTGCTCCAAGCTGTGTTCTACGAGCCTCTTGCACCTGCAAGTTACTCCACTATCAGATTAATAGTCTATTCTATACTATTCCAAGATAAATATTAACTGTTGTTTTCAGCCTCCTTTATTCAGCAACATGTAACCCCCGTTACAAATAAACAAAGCACTTAATGATTGAGAAAATGGGTCAATAAATAGGAATAAATAACTTTATTAAAAACATTAAAAAACAGTTAAAAACGTTGTTACATAAATATTGTTATCATTTACATAAGTAATTCATTGGTTTTAATTTTGTTTAAAAAGAAAAAGTATTTTACACTTTTGTTTCGATAAAGTTTTTTCAAACGCGCCCCTCCCCCACCCGCGAGCTGCGTGAGACGGAGAGAGCAGCCGCTGCAGCATGGTGATCCAGCCTGCACGCAGATCAGCCATTAACAGAAAACTACGAGAAATACTAAGAGATATCAGCGCAAAACAAAAGTTACGCATGTAACTACGGTTCTATGAATCCTGGATGACCGCCAGAGGCGGTGCATAAAGCACTGAATGATCATCTTTGCGCCCTCGCAGGTTGAGAATGTATACAAACAAAGTCACCTGTGACCTCACGGTGGCCTACGCGCACCTATATAAGTCACGTGACACCGGAAGCCAGTCCCTTAGACTTTCTCGCGAGCACACGAGGATTCCGAGGGACCTGACGCTCTGGCGGTCATCCAGGATTTATAGAACTGTAGTTACATGCGTAACTTTCGTTCTATCTCATCCTGTCAGACCGCCAGAGGCGGTGCATAAAGCACTGGATGACACATACCAACAAAGTCCCGAGAAATCAAAAACAACCCCCGCAGAACAAGTTCTCACCTCAAGACGATGACTGTCGCCCGAGGACCCCCTGAAGCGGATGAGGCACCGCCACATTCACGCGGTAGAACCGGGAAAATGTAGACGGCGACGTCCATGAGGCAGCCGCACAGATGACGTGGAGGGGAACCCCCGCCATCGCAGCCCACGAGGGGGAGAGCCCCCTGGTCGAGTGACACCGCACACCATCCGGTGGCGGACGGCCCTGCGAAACATAAGCCTGTTGTATAGCATCCACCACCCAGTGAGCAAGTCGCTGTTTGGACAGCGCCAGGCCCCTGCGAGGACCGCCATAGCACACAAACAGGCAATCAGACCGGCGCACTGAAGCCGTGGCCCGGATATACACCTCCAAGGCACGAACCGGGCACAACGGCTCATCCGCTGTTGGTGGCCCCAAGCGTGCCAGCTCGAGGGGTTGGATCTCGCCCCCGGCTGTAGCCCCCTTAGGAAGTAAAGTGGCATCAGGCCACAGTGTAACACCAGAGCCCTCAGCATTCCACTTAAAGCAAGACTCATGAACAGACAACGCCTGCAGTTCCCCAACACTTTTATCGGACGCCATGGCCAGAAGGAAGGCTGTCTTAATAGAAAGCCATTTCAGATCCGTCTGTCCCAATGGCTCAAACGGCGCAGCCCGCAGGGCCTCCAACAACACCGTCAGGTCCCACGACGGCGTCATGGGACGTGTCGGGGGATGGAGCCGCCTGGCGCCCTTCAAAAACAGAGACACATTCCTGTCAGAGCCCACCGAGCAACCGTGGAACCCCTGATGCCAGCAGGAAATCGCCGCCACATATACCTTCAGGGTGGATGGCGAGCGACCCCGATCCAACAGGCCCTGTAGGAAGTCCAAGACAGAGGCGACCGGGCAACAAACAGCCTCAAGTCCCTGTCCCCGGCACCAGGCCTCAAACAGTTTCCACCGATTCGAGTACAAGCGCCGTGTAGCAGAGGCACGAGCACTGGAGACAGTGCATCCTACTGCCCCCCCAAACTCGGAGAAGGAGACTCCGGGCTCTGCAGTGGCCACACCCACAGCTGCAGGCGCTCCGAACTGGGATGCACCAACCGCCCCCCGAGTTGTGACAGGAGATCCCAGCTGGAGGGCAGAGGAACGGGAGAGCTGCAACAGAGCCTGTGCAGCAACGGGAACCAAACCCTCCCCGGCCAAAACGGAGCCACTAGGAGGAGACGGTGACCCCCGTGAAGGACCCTCATCAGAGTTGGAAAGATCAGGGGAATGGGAGGGAAGGCATACAGGGGAGATCGGGGCCAGTCGTGCGCCAGCGCATCCTACCCCAGTGGGCCACTGAAGTCCTCGAGGGAAAACCACAGGGGACAATGGGCATTGTCCCTGGCCGCAAACAAATCTACCGCAGCCCTGCCGAACAATGCCCAAATGCGATCGACCACCTGCGGGTGGAGCCGCCACTCCCCGGCCCGGGGCCGCTGGCGAGACAGAAGATCTGCCACCAAGTTCTGCGCGCCCGGAATGTGTGCAGCCCTCAAGCTGAGAAACCGCGGGGCAGTCCAGGACAGAAGCTGCCGCGTCAGTGACACCAACCTCCGAGAACGCGTCCCGCCCATGTGATTGATGTGGTGAACCACAGTGGTACTGTTGGAACGCGCCAACACATGTCTGTGCCGCAGTACCGGCAAGAAGTGGTCCAACGCAAACTGCACTGCCAGTAGCTCCAGCGCGTTGATGTGGTCCAGGCGCAACGTCGGGGCCCACGTCCCCTGAGCCGAACACCCCTGCCATGTCGCGCCCCATCCTGTGAGAGACGGGTCGGTGTGGACCACCTCCCTCCGAGACGGAAGGGAGCCCAGTGGAACACCCACCACAATCCACGCCCTGTCCCTCCATTGGGACAGGGATTCGAGGCAGGGGGTCGACACGCGGAGCCGTCTGTACCTGTGCACAAACCTGGAGGGATCCAGGCAAAACCCATTGAGCCACATTTGCATTGGCTGCAGGGAAAGCAGACCCAACGGTACGACCGTGGAGGCACCAGTGAGCTTCCCCAGAAGACGCAGGTACAGGATGAATGGCAGGAGTCTACCGGCGCGGAAGACGCCCAGCATGTCCACGATACTGTCTACTCTCGGGGCAGAGGGCCGAGCGAGCATGGTTACCGAATCCAACTCCACCCCTAGAAACACTGTGCGTTGCGCGGGCATGAGACTGCTCTTGGCCAGGTTCAACCGCAGGCCCAGCCGTGCGGCATGAGCTAAGACAGCCTGGGTGTCTCGTACAGCCTGAGCCCGAGAGGGGGCGCACACCAGCCAATCGTCGATGTACGGGAGGATCGTCAACCAGGTCGCCTGCAGCGGAGCCAGCGGAGCCAGCGCAGCAGCGACACAACGGGAAAACACCCTGGGTGACAGGGAGAGACCAAATGGAAGGACGCGAAACTGGTAGTGGCAACATCCCTGAACGCAAACCGTAGGAACTGCTGATGCTGTGCCGCAATTGACACATGAAAGTATGCATCCGTCAGGTCGATGGATGTGAACCAATTGCCCCGGGAAATCGCCTGCAGCATCTCTTGTGTGCGCAGCATGCGAAAAGCAAGCCGTTTCAGAAAAACATTGAGACCCCTCAAATCCAAAACCGGACGCAGATCGCCGGTCTTCTTTGGCACCAGAAAATAATGAGAGTAAAAGCCCCCCGGATCCCGCCGGGGGTCAACGGGCACAATAGCGCCCTTGTCCAGTAAGGCCGCGATTTCGGCATCCAGCACCCGTGCTCTCGTGGGGTCGTGGATGACCGTCCACGTGACCCGACTGGGTACGGGGTGGCCGACGGTGGAATTGGAGGCGGTAACCCCGGGACAGTGTGGCTAGTACCCAGGCGTCCGGAGTGTTGCGGGTCCAATGGTCCAGCTGCCCCCGGGTAAACAATCCCACCATCGGCCGCACGGCCTCACCTACGCAACCCCCGACCCAGGGAGGGTCTGGGGGGACGCTGGCCGGATGGCGCAGGCCGAGGAGACCGCGAGGGCTGCACCCTCTCGGACCTCCGTGGCTCCTGGGCAAATGCAGCACGCTGTCGGGGGGGTGCTCCCACAGCAGGCGACACCCTCAACCGTCTAGCAGATTCCTGATGTGCCGTCGTGGTGCCACGGGCTGGCGCAGGGTGCCTATGGAGGCCCACAAGCCGGTGTCTTGTCTGAGTGGCCTGGGCAGTGCGTTCAAGTGCCTCAGTGGCAGCTGCCCCAAAAAGTTCACCAGGGACAACTGGAACGCCCCTCAGGGTCCTCCGACACACCTCCGACAGCGGGGACTGGGCCAGCCAAACCTGTCAGTGTGTAAGCGTAAGCGTGGAGAGAAGGCAACCCATCTCACGCGACATCAATGCGAACGTCTGCAGCGACGCATCCAGCAGACCCAGTGTCTGGTCCCCGACCGCTGAGGACTCCAGCGCGGCCGAGAGACCCAACATGAAATGGGACAGGGAATTATCCATCCGTCCCATCCGCGCACCTGTGTCATAGGCCCTACACAGGAGCTCGTCAGTCAGCCGACACTGTGAGTTAGGGCAGCGAGGGTCAGACCGAAGGGCCTCATCAGGAGACACAATCAAAGAAGCAATGGCCGGCTCCACAGGGGGCATGTGGCCCAGGGCATATTGAGTTGCACCCTGCATGGATGCCAGAGCCCTGCCATCAGACGTTAACCGCGACAGCGCCTTGGTATCAGTCCAACATACATGCAGCTGCTTGACATGCTCCGAGGATGGAGGGACAGCACAAGCCGGCCGCGCCCTCTGGTGCCTGAAGAAAGCGCTATCTGACACTTCCGGGACCTGCGGAACGTCCAGATGCAGGTGGGCGAGAGCAGCGCGGACCACCGAGGGGCCAAGGGCCTCGTCACACTCCTGGAGACCAACGGAGGTGAGAGACCCAGACTCCGAGGCCCTAGACTCCAGCTCCTCAGCGTCCGTTCGAAACAGAGAATCAGACGCCGCCACAGACACCGTGTTCTCCTCACACCAGGACACAGTGTCCCGTGCCGACTCAACACCTGCATCACCACCGCCCGACTGCGGCTGGATATTAAGGAGGAGAGCCTTCATCTGCGCCAACTCCGCAGACAGAACCTCCACCTTGTTAACCAGAGTCGGGTCGGACTCATCCTTTTTGCGTCTCTTCCGGGTAGCCCCAGCCGGGGTCCCCGTAGCCGGGCGCTTCGGCTGAGCAGCTGGCAGGTAATCAGACAGCGCATCAGTCGTCGGCTCCAGAGCGGCAATGTGTGAAATGCGCACCGCTCGGGGAGACGCACCGGCCGCTGGGAAATCCACAACGCAGAGCAGAAACGAAAACGGCCGCTCATGGAGAAAATGAAAAAAGAAAAGGCAAGCAGCCACACACCGGCGTCCCAGACACGCGCGAACACACGCTGTACTGGAGTCACCAATTAACCCACGCAAGCCGAACACAGCTGCTGGAAAACACAATACTCACCACTCCGGGGAAGAAGAAACTAGATGAAAATGAAACCAGCCGTCGGTGCCCGCACCTGTGCGGAAACACTCCGGCCAGCCGAGTCGCTTGAGCAGCCTCTGAAGGGCAACAATGTTGCAACTCCGACCGAAGTCACGAGGCTCCCTGCAACAAGCGGCAGAAAAACGCTGATATACGAGCATACGCTCACCAGTCCTGATCTCGAACCACTGCGATGCGAGAAAAGAAAAAAGGGACTGGCTTCCAGTGTCACGTGACTTATATAGGTGCGCGTAGGCCACCGGGAGGTCACAGGTGACTTTGTTTGTATACATTCTCGACCTGCGAGGGCGCAAAGATGATCATTCAGTGCTTTATGCACCGCCTCTGGCAGTCTGACAGGATGAAATAGAATTGTTGTCTAACTGAACCGGAGGAGGGGTATGAGCCAAAAAAGGAGTTTTAGGCACTACCAGAAGAGTTTTGGTGAGTTTTATGTCGTTTTTTGCCTGTCTTTGCACAGTGTGCTTTGTCGTTGTAAACAAGGTGTCTATTCACATTCAAACTTGATCAAGACGGTTGAAAACGGCACATTTATGTTTTGTGATTTCATTTGACATGATCTGAGCCAGAAAGTGTTTTATTTTATGTTTTGAGTGCATTTTGTGTGAAGAGATGTTGGTTTAGCTGCACTACAGAGCGGTTTGGACAAGGAATAGCTGCCATTTTGAGTTTTCAGTTAGTCACGTAGCCCCGTGAGGCAGCTCAGTTTTAGTTTTATAGGGGTTCTATTTTTACAAATGGACTAAAATTATATTCTTCATGGCCTGTCCTGCAGGCCAGGTTTCTGATTCCCCCCGGAGGAGTTGGGAGAAGTTTCTGGGATTGAACTGTGACACAGAGGCGAGCCTACCCAAGGAGCACAACTCATCGGACTGCACTACATCATCACGTGGTCCTTTTCTACACAGCCAACACAACCCACCAACTCACTGCCAAGGTTTCGGTAGGAGATTGACATTTTTTTCTGTGGATCTAAAGACTTTAAAGGTACATTTTCATCAACGGGACACGTTGCTGAAAGGACATAAGAAGTGTTTGCTAAGCCAAAGGACATTTAGAAAAAGCTGTTCTGAAGTCACTTTTTCATTTTATATTGTTTTTGTTTTGATTTTTGACAATTTTGTAAACTTTAAAGGTGCCATTGGTGTAAACTTGAAGTTGCAAAACTGATTCAAAAGGTGAAAAGGGTGAATATATTGAACTTAAAATAGAGCTTAAACCCAAAATTAAGCAGTTTATTTTAGTTTCTAACTAAAAACCCATAAAATTACATGACCGGTCATCTGAACTAAAAAATAGATTGAAACATAAAAAGAACTAAACCTTTTGTTTGAACTTTAACTGAAAGATTAAGGTGAAATCAATTTAAAAGTTTCTTTCAAAGGTGCGTTAACTGAGTTACGTGCCAGTATTTGTTATTTGTTTGTCTGTCAACTTGTAAATAAATTTATGCCGGCTTTTCCATTTGAATTTAACCTGGCTGTGGTTGTTTATTCATTCACTCACCACTCCGTCGAGCCTATATCTGGTCCAGTAGCTTGATTATCTTTGCCTGATAGCATAGGTGCTACAAACAGTTAAAGGCTGAATCAAACATCAAACATTGTGTTCAGCAAGAGTCTTCAGTCACTGTCAAAAAAAAATGTTCCTGCAGCTGAAATAATCCAGGCTCAAAGTGGAAAAAAATCTATTACCTGTGACTGGGAGGTTTTGAGGAATGTCTTAACATCAGCCTTCATTTTCCTGTTGAGTTCACAGCTGAGCAGTTTGTTCTGGTAGAACAGACAGTCCAGAGTCAGTCGGACTCTCCAGTCTGTCACCACTCTGCGGCTCGGAGGAATCACTTGTTCAGGATTGAGGGTGTGATGCATCACCACCAGAACGGCTGCTTTACCATCTGGAAGCATAATGACTAGCATTAGCATGATTCAACTGACGTTAGCTTCAATCTCTAAGAGCTTTCTGTATGATGCTTATTCTTGTGATTATATTTCTTCAGGAAGAATCAGCATCCAGATTATAGAACATCTTCCTCGTCTAACTGAAGTAACTTCATCTGAATCAGTCATTAGACTGATCCACGCAGTGCTAACAGCTCAGGTAACAGTACTGTGGAACATTCCTTGAACCTACAATTGATCAAACTCTGTCGATCTAATTCCATTGGTTTGAAATGTCGACAGTCTGGGATGATGCAAAAACAAGAGGAGACACAAAAAAGCAAATTCTCAAATGTCTCAGGAAGTAACACATCAGGACGTTAGTGAAGACATTTCTCACCAGGAAGAAACTCCATGGCCTCACTGACATCTGCTCCAACTCGAGAAGTGACGGGACAGAAAACCAGATAGTAGTCAGCGTCTTCAAGAGACCTCGCCTCAGTTTGACCCAAAGATTCAAAGTTTTTAACAACAGACTGATGAACTCCATTTGTTTTTCCAGTCAAGATGATGAGGAACTTCCTCCAAGAAGCTGAAATAAACAAAACAAAACATTTCAGGACTAATTTACATGGCAACATTTTGAAAGTGACGTCTGTTTATATGGACATGACAGAAACACTGAAAACACAACCCAGTCTCACGGAAATTCATGCTATGAGTCACACATATTAATTTATTGAATCATGTCCAGGAGCAGTGCTTTACACAGTTTTTTCATGTCCCACGCCTCTTTTCAAACTAATACATTTCAATGAGAGTCACCTGGCCACGCCCCCTCACGATTCAACCAAAGTTAAACAGCTCTATTGGGAGTTAAACAACTCATGATGCAAATCCATTGCAAGGGTCATAAATTTGTAATTCTTTCTGGGGTTTGAACGTGTCTCAGTTTATGAACGCCAATAAACCATATGAACAGCTGAACATGTACTACTGGTAAAGTGCAATGTGTGTCTTATGAATTGAGTGTGAGGAAGTAAATCGCTCTGGATTTATTTCTGTGATTTCCCAGCGACCATGTGACCACTAGATGCTACAATTCCCGTGAGATCTTGTGTTGTTGTGATACCGACATCGTTGGCATTCAGCCACGTCTCAGCCAGTTAGATCAGTTTGTTTCTGTAAAAACCTAAAGGGATCGATTTAATTTAACGTTTTAACTTTTTTGATCGAAAATTCTTCAAATAGATTTTTTGACATTTTAACACCAACCTATCATATAACACACACACACACACACACACACACACACACACACACACACACACACACTTTGATTGAACTTCATACATGAAGAACTTTATAAACGCAGTTATAAATAATCAAATTTCTGCACACAAATTAACATTAAAAAAAGCTGAAACATGAGATGTGAGCAGTAAGACCATAAAAAATACAATAAAAAAAATATACACACAATAAAATGACCACAATAAAAGAAAGTCATGAGTCTCAAACGGGTCAAAGCTCAGAAGCATAAATGAGTTTTCCCATTATTTTTAAATATTGAGCTTGGGGGCAGAGGTGGGGCAAATGTGTCTGACACAAACACACACACACACACACACACACACACACACACACACACACACACACACACACACACACACACACCCTGCTATAACCCGAGTTAGTGATTTCTCACCTGGATCTTTGTCCTCAGACTCGCCTCTGAAAACACAAAGACTAAGTTGAAGTGAACTCAGTTCAACACGGTGACAGGAGATGAAACGTGTCAGAGTTCACTGAACACTGCTTCATTCAGGTTATTCCAGATTATTAATCCAGCTCACACTCACCCTGGAGCTCGCCATCTGTCTACCATGTTCAGCGTTCTTCTCTGTTCTCACTGACATACTTTCACTTTGAAGACTGACGTGTGAAGAAGGAGCAGCCAATCATTAACTCTGACAGCTGTTCTTCCTTCCTTCTTCCATTCTTTTGCCATCTTGGAAGTTCATTGGATTGTCTGTTGAATGTTTCATTCTAGGAAAAAGATCCGCTGTCGCCCCTTGATGACAGAGTCTTTGGATGGCACCTCCTGCCGTCTGTCCTCCCTTCTATTGTGTCTTACAGTCGTACGGTGCCAATAACAGATCCTGTGACTTTGGTCTTGTGATGAGTTATCAAAATTAACATAATAAAGCATAATGCAGGTTTTATTTCTTAAACTGTTACAAGCTGAGTCTTTGGATGGCACCTCCTGCCGTCTGTCCTCCCTCCTACTGTGTCGTATCATCTTACTCCCCTGATAAAGTTCTTTACAATGATGTATCATGCTTAGTGCTGTGACACATTTTTAATTTCCCCTCCTCTGGAACCAGCCTTGTTTGACATGTAGGTTTCAGGGAGACGTGAGGCTCAACAGGATGAAATGTTATTGAACTGAATTTATCTTAGCATGACACATCATTGTAAAGGACTTGATCAGGGGAGTAATATTATGCCAGACTGGAAGTTTGAATTTGCTCCTGCTCAGAGATATTGACCTTTGAACTTTGACTTTGGTGCTTCTTTTAAAGCTTCTATTTTGACAATGAAAAATGCTAGAATCATGGGACCAGCTGTTATACAAAGCTCTTCAACTCCACCATCCTGTCAGGTTTCACTTGATATTATCACCAGCAGAGGGCATCATGATATGTGCTGAAAGCTAAATTTCACCTATGTATATCAGTTTAATTTAAAAAAATAATCAAAAGGAGCATGTTCCTCATCACTCTAAACCCCTAAATGTACCTTTTTTTTTAATATATTTTACTCTTCTATTGAGGGAAAACGGGTATTTTGAAGATAGAACTAAAACTCCATTGAACGCGTCATGAATTTGTAGTTCTGTCTGGGGTTTGAGAGTAGGGTGAGGTTTCTGAGTTTATGAATGTCAATAAACCACATGAACAGCTGAATGTGTACTGCGTAAAGGTGAAGTGTAATGCGTGTCTGATGAATTGAGTGTGGAGAACTACATTGCTCTGTGATTTGTAGCCCTGCCAGCTTTCAGGTGAATGCTAATGCTGGTATTCTCGCGAGATCTTGTGTTGTCGCGATACCACCAGTCCCGCTCCCAAAATCAGTGGGTTTTGTCCATTGACAGTCTATAAGATGATTTTGGCGCCGGGCACCAGGCAGATGTGGAAACACAGATGATCTGGTGCATAAACCTGCTGAACAGATGTGCACATAAGACGCACACGGCGGGTTATTGTGCAATTGGGACCACCCGGTTGTCAGTCTGTGTTGTTCTGACTCCGGTTCCCATAATGCATGTGGACGAGCATCGATTGTCAACCTCGACCAATCAGACGCGTCGCTGACAAACATGAGGATTATGGGAATTGTGGTGCTTCTCCGTGATGTGACTTTGACAATAATTGAATTGCCCCATGAATTGATATTTCATGGGGCTTTTTGACTCAGCAGAAGCACATTCCATTGTTACACAGTCTGCCTTGGATGTCACACTGTTATGGCTAACAATCAGATTTTTCTTCAGAATATCGATTCATCTTCATTTGCACTTCCGGGATCTATGAAACACCCACGGCGTGACGTCTTTGAAGCTGAGAATGCGTGTTCCCACCACGACACGGATTCTAATTGACTCTCAGTGGAGACTGTTTGCGTGGCGACAGCACACAATTTCAGCACAGTGTGTGACAGGAGCAGCAGTCTGGTACTAAGAGTGTGTGCTCATTTCACGCATTTCTGTGAGATCAAGTTGGAGCACACAGGTGATGAGCTGCAGCTGTGCGAGAGGGAAAGCAAAAAGTCTTTTGACCGTGTTTGTTGGTGTGTCAGATTATGTTTCTGTTGGCGAGGGAAAAGGACAGTAGCCTTCATGTTTTTAAATATGTATCTTTGCAGTAAATAATAATAGTCTTTCCTTTGACATCTGATGATAGATGTTAATCTACTTTTGTGTTTGTTTTCTTTATCTTGCTTTTCCCTTGTTGGGTGTTTCATAAATTCCCCAAATAGCCAGGTTTTCTCTTTTCAGGCTTTTCTCAGACTGTGTTCACCATGGTTTATCCTTCTTGAAGTTTTATCCGAATTCTTTAATTGGGCAGTGTCGGTCATAAAGCGTCACAAATATTTCTAGAAATGCGATGAATGAGTCGTCGGCGTCCTCTGCATCGACTTCCTGCCAGTTATGATTCAGAAGTTCTGTTTGAAGAGCTGCTATTGCTTCAGGCGATTTTACTCTCATTTATGAGTCTCTTTCCTTTTTGACGTTTATTGATCGTCCATTTCTGACACAGCAGAGGCTGGCAACTGATCACTACCATCAGACACCAGTCGTTCACTTTCTATTAATCTCTATTTACCAGATATTGCCAATCAGTGTTGTCCTCCACTCTCCTCAGTTATTCCACTGGATTTTAAAATCAATGGAAACTTCAACTGAACATGGTGCTGACAAATTCTGTAGTTTTCATGTGATCATTAGATTTCAGTAAATCAGTGTTAAACTCTGTCAGGATTCTGTTCAGGCAGGCAGCAGGCAGTCTCGGCCTCTCTGGGTCCATCTGATGGCTGCTTGCCTTCACCTGGGCCTGCCACTCTGCCTGCCTGTATAAACCTCCCCCTGCCTCCTGCTCCTTGCTGGATCGTTTTCTTCTCCAGGCTGCTGCGCTGCTGTAGAAGGACTTCCCTGCTCTGCCAGGCTCTGTGACGGATATTTCCTCGACCTCGCCTCGAGCCAATCTGCGGTGCTGCGCCAGGCTGCAGCCCTGCTGGATCTCCTGCTTCAAATAAACCTGTTCAAACGTCAATCCTGTGTCTGTCTCTCTGCGTCTGGGTCTAACGGCACTCCGACCATGACAAAATCATTGCAAACCAAAAACACTTCATGTTTTTCATTGAATTTAGATACTAATCTTATTAAACTGGTCAGTGCAAGACCTGGCCATTCTGTCAATAAAACTGAAATATTTCTGATCTTTAAATCTTAAAGCGATACTTCAACATTTTGGCAAATTGGCCCATTTAGCGCAATTATTTAGTCATTTCGAACAGCATACTTACTTTTTCTGTGAGTGCGAGCTGTTGTTTATTCAGAGGTGAGTCGGGGAAGGTTTTCGGGACGGACACAATGGAAGTGGATGGTATTTTTGTTCCCCCTCATCAAACTCATCAAATACACAATCCAACAACCCCAAAACACTTTGGTGGGCAAATTATAATCCGCACATTCACTACGCTGTGGAACACCAACAAATAATATTGTAGCGTTACGACACTGAAGCAAATACTGGGAACTACTTTTTCTTTTGAAATCACTACGCCCAGACAAGTAGTTCCGTCTTAGCAGTCTCCGCATAAACAACTCAATCTCATAATTTTGCATTAATACTTCACAGCGTAGTGAATGTGCGGATTATAATTTGCCCACCAAAGTGTTTTGGGGCTGTTGGATTGTGTATTTGATGAGTTTGACGAGGGGGAACCAAAATACCATCCACTTCCATTGTGTCCGTCCCGAAAACCTTCCCCGACTCACCTCTGAATAAACAACAGCTCGCCCTCACAAAAAAGTAAGTATACTCTTCGAAATGACTAATGAATTGCACTAAACGGGCCAATTTGCCAAAATGTTGAAGTATCGCTTTAAATTCAGTGGTTACCAGTTCCAACAAATTGTCAATTCCAGTTGTTATATTATCAATCATCTTGCATTCAAGATCAGATCTTGCATATCAGATCTAGTTTGAAATGTAAAATTGAAAGAAGCAGCGTTTCAGCACAGCTTTAGATTAAATACTGTTGTTCTACTGTGTTTATGTCCTTGTGGATGTTTTGATATGTCAATAAATGTCCAGCATGTTTGTCGTCTTTTCTCACCGTTGAAATGGTTCACTTCGCTCACTGTCTGCTGAAATTGTCCGGCCCAGCTCATGTCTTCAGTCTGAGAATCTGGGCCCAGTTTGTGCCTGTTTAAGTGAAGGGGCCTGCCGTTATGGTGTAGCCTGCTGGAGCAGCAGCATCACTGAGAGGGAGAGGAGCCTCTTTAAATGTCTTAGCCTGCATTCTACAGTCAATAAACACAGAACTCTGGCTTGGTATGGTCACTCTCTCCTTTGCTGTTTTCACCTTGTACTCATGTATCTGCCCCACACTAACTGCTTTGATCAAAGTCGTAGCTTTGTTTTTCTTTAGATGTGGGAAAGCCACTTTCACTGCTCTCAAACGCTTCTCCTTTTCCTCTGAGTCAGTCGCACCTTTCATACTTTCCAGAACGAGGTGCTCGATAACTTTAAACCCAATAATTGGACACCGTTGCTGGTTACCTTTAAGCACTAGAATGGGTACAAGTAACTCCGAATCATTAGCTGCAAGTTTAAATGGTATCTCCACCCACCCTACATATGGCATATCTGTACCATTGACTGCTTCAAGATGGAGGGGTTCAGTTAGGTCGACCAGCTCGCTCACATTTCTGATTGGTACATTCGTTAAGTTAGCATCTTTCCATGACTCATCGACAACACAAACCTGTGAGCCAGAGTCCCAAAGGGCTTCAACCATTTTGTTGCCTAGAAAGCACCTAATGACACATTTTTTCCCCACTAACTGCATGACAGAAGGTATTTTGTCTTTTTCACACGGTTTCTTTTTGACAGGCTTCTCAGAGAACTTCCTGTCCCTTTCATGCACACTACCACAAGTGGAAGGCTTCCATTTTGTTTTCTGGATGGGCCAGTGCTCTGCCTGGCACTTCTTGGAGCAGTAAAGGGCACTCTTACACACTGAACAACATTTTAAACCCTGAGTTTTATTTTGTGTAGCACAACTGTAACACTGGGACTTATCCGTATCACTGGTCACACCATGTCCCATTGGAGTGACCCCTCCTAGTTTAAAGATCTACCCCTGGCTGGTTTCACTGGCCTCTGTGCTTTACAGCCTGCCCGAAAATGCTCACTGCTTCCACATCTAAAGCAGTGCTGGCAGAACTCTGCACCTGTCTGAACACAAGAATAACACCTTGGTTGTGGGCGGGGCATGTGGTACCGCTGAGGTGCGAAGCGCTGCTGAAACTGGGCTGTGCCCTTTGTCGGACTCAAACCAGTAGCTGGGTGGTCGGACTGAAGAGCTGCTGGGAAACACTGCTGAGGGTAGTATTGTCGAGCAGGAGGATTCAGATGATATGATGAATGTGGCGTGAAGATGGGTGCTTGGTAGTAGTCTTCAGATCTTCCGCTGATGGGTTGTGCCGTTGCTGTAGACTTCTGTATGGTCTCTCTAATTTGGGATACCTCAGCTTGTAGGCCCTTCAAAAGACCCATCTCAGACCGCATCTCCTTCATCTCCGACAGCAAACCAGGAGGCAGGACAGCTGTGCTTTGTTTTTGAACAGTTTCAGTCCTTTTCTCAGTGGGTGCTGTGATGTCACTAGAGTAGACAGCATTCACAGAGGTCACTCGCTGAGGAGCAGCATGCTTCTTCTTATCTTGTCGTTCCTTTTCATTTGCACATGCTGTATTCACTTTCTCCAACAAGACTTCATCAGATGTGGTGGGATGAAGGAGGTAGGGCTGCATGCCACTCTTCACGTTGTCATTCTGCAGACCTGTTAAGATGGTGTGCATGAACAACCTCTGAACTAAAGCAGGATCATATTTTAACCCTGACTTCAGCTCTTCTCGTAACATCTGCTTAACAGTCTCTCTTTGGTTTTCATCCAGATGAGACAGATCGACAGGAGGGTCCCATTGCTCGCTGATGGAAGCACACTCTGTGGCGTCTTGAATTTGGATCTTGTTCACAGCTACAGATGGGAGGTCTTTCCTGAATATGCTAGCTGGATATACAGACCCCACTGACTGCACAGTTCCTATAATCGTTCTCCCTGGTAGTGTAATGCCATGGCTGGTTGGGTTTTGTACACTAACAGTAATCTTTGGAAGAGAACCTGCTTTCACTGAAACTAATGTGTGACAAAACTCTAGGCCGTCCGGCCACTGTGTGTCTTCACAAGGTTAAAAAAAATCAGTGTAGTGTAACCTGGACCAGATCTTCAGGAAGTCCAGCTCTGTCCTGGTCTGTCCTCAGACAGCAGTCACACTTTAAAGGATCAAATGAATTTAAAGTCAGAACAGCTTTGATTGAGAATCCTTCTGCATCATTTGATAACAGAACACAAACTCAACTCAAAATTATAAAATAAAGTCACTAATTATTAAAATATTTGGAATCTGATGTAGATCAGGTCACCTCGGAGCTCTGCCTGTTCAACAGGAAATTTTAGATCATTCGTTGATTTCAGTCTCATTAAATACACTGAAGCAAGTTGGTGAGTAAAGTTTATTCATGAAGCCCTTTTGACAGACAAAAATCACAAAGTGCCATAAAGAACAAGGTAAAAGACACACATGATCTGGACTTTAGATTAATAAATGATAAACAGTTACTAAAGTCAACGTTAAAGCCTGAAGAATTTCAGAGTTGTTGACACACAAGAGAATCAATCAAAACAAGAGCAAACTAATGAAGGTCAGTGGAAGAGAGGGAGGGGAAATGAGAATTACCATCAACGGAAGCGCACTCGAACAAGTCAAGCAGTTCAAGTATCTCGGAAGTCTTATAACAGAAGATGGACGTAGCGCGAGAGAGGTTAAGGCTGGAATAGCGATGGCGAAAGAGGCATTCAACAGACACAATATCCTGCTTATCAAAAACTTTGACAAGAGCCTAAAGAAAAGGATAGTCAAGACCTTAGTTTGGAGTGTGTTGACGTATGGATCCGAAACGTGGACACTGAGGAAGGTGGAAATTAAGAGGGTGGAAGGTTGCGAGATGTGGATGTGGAGAAGGATGGAGAGGATCAGCTGGACGGAAAGAGTAACGAATGAAGAAGTGTGGAGCAGAGTTAATGAACAACGAAAGCTAATTCAGTCCATCTGGAGGAGGAAGGCGAGATGGATTGGGCATATCCTGAGAAGTGAAGGGCTACTGCGCGATACCATCGAAGGAAAATTTGAAGGGAGAAGACCGAGGGGCAGGAAGAGAGCCATGGTGCTGGACGACATACAACTAGGAAGGAGCTACCAACAAATGAAGAGCATGGCAGAGGAGATACGACTGGAGAGTACTGACTGATGCCGGACCTGTCGGATGACAGACCACTCAAGAGAGAGACACTCAAGAGGTCAAAGTTTCATTTATATTAATAAAACAATAAAGATAAGATTCCAGAAAGTTTCCAATTTGTTGTTGGATTGATGCCAGCAGCCGCTGCAGTGAAGACAACAGGAATGGAAAAAAATGCATCAAATTTTCAAGCACAGTTTGAAGAGTTCGACTCCCAAAGATCAGATTTAAGACCCAAAGATCAACATCAGCCTCAGCTCCATCACTCAGACCCTCCAGCAGCTCCACCCTTCAGTTTGATCCCTTCACATCCACAAGATCCACATGTTGGGATTCTTCCAGCTTCGGTCTCACAGGACGATCATCTGTGTTTCAGTGGAGACAAAGAAAAAGAAGAAGATGAGCTTTTATAGATTTATAGATTTAACTGATATGATTCAAAACCAGCTGGATCTGATCAAAGAAACTTTCAACATTTAAACATCAACGTTTTGAAAATGTCAGTTCGCAAACAGCAGAAACTCTGAGAACCATGTAGTTTTCATGTTGGTCCACTAGGTGGAGCCCTCAATGAGTCCTGGTTCCAACAGCTGGTTCTACCAGGGCCGGCTCTAGGCATAGGCGAACTAGACGGCCGCCTAGGGCGCCACGTCCCGAGGGGGGCGCCGCGGTCGTACAAGGGGCGCCACGACGCTCTGTGTTCCGTGTGCCCCGCTGTGCAGCGGTCCGACGCACTGCGCTCCTCGTCCTCGGCGCTGCCCGGCACTGATCGGTATTGTTCGGCATCGCTCCTCAGCGCACCCCCCCCCCCGCTCAACAAATGTCGGGACCGCTAGAAAAACACGCTCCCAAGGGGCGCTCGTCTCGGGCTCGCCGAGGGCGCCTCTGAAGCCCGGGCCGGCCCTGGGTTCTACTGATGGACTTTATGATGATAGATTCATTTAATTCAGGTGTGTTGGAGCAGGAGAACACTGACAACATGGAGGACTGTGGCCCTTCAGGACCAGGTCCAGGGCTACAGCAGGACCAGGAGAGCCCAGCCAGAGAAGTGAGCTGGTCCTGCTCCACTGGTGCTCAGCAGCCCGGCTCAGGACTCAGTCCCATCCTGACGGAGCGACAGCAGATGATGCAGCAGCTGGCTGACTGCACCACCAGCAGCAGCAGCTCAGAGGCTTCTGAAACTCTGGAACTCACAGCTCAGCTTCCATCTTCATCACATCAGCGCCGTCTGGCTGTCGTCACATGTGGAGCTCAGTAGAGCTGCTCCCACATTCCCGGCTGCAGAATCTCCACTTCCTCTTTCATTCAAACAAACCTTGATTGGACCAGACTCTCAGTGTTGATCATGAAACTACAACTGTTTCACTTTTTAGCTCAAAAACTCCTGATTCATCAAGTCTGACTGAAGCACGGAGGAGGAATCATCAGGATTCTGGCTGCCTGCTCGCATCGGGTCCTGGCTGACTCTCCAACATCACATCTGAGGACTTCATCAAACCAAAGCCAGGTCCAACCTGTGTGGGGTCTACATGTTCTACCTGAGCTGCTTCAGGAACATCTTGGAGTCTTTCAGCTTCCTGCCTGCTGCCTTCCTGACTGGAGAACTTTGATCTCTATGAACAGACCTCAGTGTGGAGGAACACTGGAACCCTGTGGAACCATGTGGTTCCTCCTGGACTGAACATTTCTTACCTCCATGTTGCTGCAGTTCTGGGTTCCATCTTCAGACCCTGGGTTCAGGTTCTCCTTCACTGTCTGCATGATGTTGACCATCACTGGACGGGGATTTGGCAGGAAGAGCATCTTGTTGCTTCAGCTTTGCCACTTCTTTCTGTAATTCAGTGTTTTGATTTTTCAGAGCTTCCATTTGATTTTTCTGATCTTGCTTTTCTTTAGCAGTTTTATTTTTCAGAGCTTCCATTTGATTTTTCAGATGATGCTTTTCTTTAGCAGTTTGATTTTTCAGAGTTTCCATTTCCTTCTGCAGGTTCTGGAGGATCATATGCAGTGAAATTTCCTCCGACCCACTTGGACCAGCTGGTGGAGATGTCTGGAGGAGTGAAGAAAAAAAGAAGACACAAACCAAATCATTTTGCAGAAAAAAAAAAAAAAAAAACCCAAAAACAAATAAAATTCTACAGCTGAACCATCTGTCACTGACTGACAACCAGGAAGTGGGCGTGGCTTCAGGGCGAGAAATTGCAATGATTAAAAACATGAAAAAATTATTAGAATAAAACAGAAAAGCTAAAAATTATTATAAATGAAAGAACAATTTAAAACTGAATGGCAGAGGAAGAGAAAACAGAAAACAGGAGGATCCAATGAGATAAAAGATAACAGCAGAATGGACACAAATGGATGAAGTGAAAATAATTACATTAAACTACATTAAAGAAGATGACAGAATACAGAAGCCAAACAGGAATAAAGCATGTGAGGTGACATAAGAATAAAATAAAATAAAATATAATACAAAGTAAGAATCAATAGAAACAGATCAATGAAAGACGACTGTGGTGAGAAAGTGAAAAACAGAAAACTAGAAGACAATTTAGAGAGTGAAATGACAATAAAAATCAGTATTATTGGATATCAGGTCTTAAGCTGCAGGAACTTTCTAAAAGCTCCTGGATGCGACCAGACCAGAGAACATCTGTCAACATCAGCAGCTATTAACAGACCTCAGTGTGGAGGAACACTGGAACCCTGAAGTTCCTCCTGGACAGAAGGTTCCTCACCTCCATGCTGTCAGTGTTCTCCTGATCCGTGGATCCAGGTTCTCCTCTGACATCTGGAGCAGCTGGAACTTCATTGGACTTGGCTTTGACAAGAGGATCAACTTCCTGCTTCAACTCTGTCACGTCTTTCTGCAATTCCTTCATTCTCTCTGGTATTTGCCAACTGTCAGAGAAATTTTCAGTTTCCTCCCTCGACCTGCTCAGACCATCCTGTTGAGGCGTCTGCAGTATGAAGTGAAACAAAGCAGAAAGTAAATCAATACCAAAGCAAACCAGGAACTATTGGAACAAAACAAAATACCAAAAACTCAACAGTTCAACTGTCAGACTGATAACCAGGAAGTGGGCGTGGCTTCCAGGAAACAACAGCATTAAGAATTTTAATGGTGGTGGCTCTGATGGAGGTCTGGAGGTGGCGTCATTCTCCTGTCTTGTCTGCTGTGTTCCTGGTTGTCTTTTATTTTTTTTATGTCTCTACGCCTCACAGCGCCCATCACTGGATGTGGTCATTCTTCCTGATTAATTCAACCAACAGCTCGATAATGCAAACATTGGGGAGCTGCGGCTGTCCCGTCTAACTCTTTTTTTTTAGAGTTTTAGACTCCTGCAGCTGTTGTAACATGTGCTCGTCTCTAGTTATTTTACGTTGTAATGTTTTAAGATCACTTTCTAGTTGCTTTTTCTTTTAAGGCAATGCCTTTTTATTTTGACCACTATTTCAATACAGTTACCTCTCAACACTGCTTCAGCACCACCCCTTAAGGTGGAAGGAGAGACTGAACCATGACCATTAATTGTACAGTAACCTTCCATTGTGTCTTAATTGTTGTTGTCTGGTTGCATCTGTAAACATGGACACATTTAGCCTCCAGTACCTAAAGTGTCTCTCTGAGTTTTGGCTTCACTTCATTCGTACTGGACCAGGATCAGATCATGTTATAGGTTCCACGGCACATTACTGAAACAAAGCATTGTTCCATATCATTTATGAAGGTTTTGTTTTGAAATGCACAACATTCTAGAGTATGAGCCCTTTACTGAAGAAAAAATGTGAAATGCTTTGTTCTTGGGTGAAGTGACCTCCAAACATGTACAAGTTCATCCAGCACATATTTGACTGCTTTGGATTTACGGCTCGGGGGTCCAGGCTCCTGGGATAATTTATCTTTTTTTTCCTCAGAACATGTTCTGGTCTCTGTCGGTAGTTTCATCACCTGAGTCGTCCTGACCAGATTCCGATTTTCATATCAATCAGGAGTTAAAGTTTAGCATAAATCAGCCAATCAGAGCTCCTCCTCTGCCCACGCGATGCCGTCATGTGACATCTGGTTTACAGTGTTCAATATGGAGACGTCCTGCTGGAAGCTTCAGAACGAGATTTCAGAACGCTGTGGGGGACGCCACGTTAGCTCCGCCCATATCTACAGCCCATGGAAGAGACATAACAGACGAGCTGTACTCAAACCTGCACTGTTCAGTCCCAACCTGTACCCTGTTGGACCTCCATAAGCAGCATTTTTGATGAAACAATACAACCTTTTAACAGTTACTGTTGAAGGTTCAATCAAACATCAGACCACATTCATGTTCAGCAACAGTCTTCAGTCACTATCAAAGAAAAATGTTCCTGAAGCTGAAATAATCCAGGATGAAAGTGGAAATAAATCTGTTACCTCTGACTGGGAGGCTCTGAAGAACGTCTTGATGTCAGTCTTCATGTTCCTGTTGAATTTACATTCGAGCAATTTGTCGTGGTAGAACAGACAGTCCAGAGTCAGTCGGACTCTCGGGTCGGTCACCAGTCTGCTGCTGGGAGAAATCACTCGCTCAGGATTGAAGGTGTGATGCATCACCACCAGAACGGCTGCTTTACCAGCTGGAAACAAGATGATTAGCATTAGCATGACTCAACAGATGTTAGCTTCTCTTTTTTAGAGCTGGCCTTCGGGTTCTCATGTCTGTTTTTGGCCTTTTCTGCACAGATTCTCTGAATAACAAGTAATATTTTAGCTTATTATTCAGGAAAGTCATCAGACATTTGCAGTGATGGACAGAGCCTCATAGGAATGTAACAATACCACTTCTTTAACCAAGAGTACAGACCTTCAGCTACTTGCTGATACCGTGTACCAATACTATCACTAACTTTCAGCTAGTTCCCGACGTGTTTGTTGCGTTGGGAGAAATTAGTTTGATCAACTAACAATTGTTTTTTTGTGGATGCTGGGGGACTCTTGCTGTGCTATCAGTGTTACTGTACAATGACAATCAAGATTCATCATATCAATACTTGGAACTGATACGAGTTCATAGATGGATAGGATCTTTAAAGGACAATAAAACTGTGTCGTCCCATTCAGTGCTAATGAAAGAAATCTTTTCAAAGACGTACAGTTGATCAGAATAAATATCAATTCATTCATTTTCCATGTTGCTTTGTCCTTTTCAGGGTGGCGGGGGCCTGGAGCCAATCCCAGCTAAGTAAGTAGTGGGAGAAAGTCAGAGTACACATAGAGAATGCATGCACACACAGGGAGAACATGCAAACTCCACAAAGAAAGGCCCCAAGTCATGGATGGTATTTGAACCCAGGACCTTCTTGCTTGTGGCACTAATTAGTGTGCCACTGTGTGGCCTCAGAATAATTAGGATCTAAAAATAAATAGTGCACAAAACAAGGGATCTGCTGGCTGTGAGTAAGATAACAACAGTTCACATCTGGTAGGAGTTTAGTGTATTTCCTGTCTCTGAAGTGTCTTCAAGTGTCTGTTTAACTTTATTGTCATCAGCGCCTCCCTGAATGTGACAGCTGAAACTGGCGATGTGTCCCTGTGAGTTAGTGGTGATGAGTCTCGAGAAGATGCTGTTTTCTTAGTCTGTTTATCCTCACTTTATTACATCTGTCATGCCTCCCACAGGGAAACGGGTCAAACAGCTGAGAACCGGGACGTAATCTGTCCTTGATAATGTCCTGAGGTCTGCTGACGCACTGGGTGGAGTAGATGTCTGTGAGGGGGGAGGACAGAGAGGACGGCCACTGATCCTGTCTGCTGTTTGCTCGTCTTCTGCAGCCTCAGTCTGTCTGCCTCAGTGCAGCTCCTGAACCAGGTGGAGTCAGTCTGTCAGCAGGCTCTCCATGGACGAGTGGCAGAAGGCCAGCAGCAACTTCCTGTCCAGCCTGGACTTCCTGAGGACTCTGTCATGTTTTGTCCTCTCTGTGTTTGTGGTGTTTCCAACGTTGTCTCTCGTTTCAGGCCCTATGGTTTCCCCTCCTCGTGTCTGTTTGTTGTTTTCCTGCCCTGATTCGTTCACCTGTGCCTGAGCAGTCACTGCCGTCACCTGGTGGTCTGGGCTGATAAGGGGTTCTCTGTCTGTGTTCGGATCTTCTTGTTGTCTGCCTCATGTCTGTGTGCTCATCATGCTCCTGCTGTGGCAGCTCCAAGTCCTGAATTTTGTGCCTGAGTCCACGATGGATTCCTCTCTCTGTTCAGGGGACTTTTTTGGACTTTCAGTTTGTTACTCCTTGCTGTACTCCGACAGTGCCCGGCGTCTCGGGCCCTCCTCCACGCACCTTCCTCCCTCAGACCTGACAGACTCCTCGGAAGTACTTCCTGTCCAGGCTGGACTTCTGATCTGGACTCCCAATGTGCGGGCTCTCTCCACACACTCGCTGTTGATGGTGTGTGTGTGTGTGTGTGTGTGTGGGGCGGGTGTCGGTTCGGTTCTGTTCCTTCTGAAGTCTATGATCTGTATTGTTTTGGAGGTGTTTGGTGTCAGGTTATCTATCTTCACACCAGGCTCTCGTGATCTCAATCTGCTATCTTGTGTCTTAAAAGCAAATGTCCACAAGTTCTTGGCGGATATGTCACCTTACAGGCATACTGGAGGATCCTGAGAACCAATCAGCGTTGTATGGTTTCAACTCATAACCGGGCAGTCACAATGCCAATCAATCTGGGAATGCATTTGCGTGATGACATATCATGTCGAGTCGCCGCCTCTGTGCGCGCTCTTACGCTCATACGTAATTCCCAAAGGGTTATTACTGACCGATGAAGAGTCCGACATGATTACAAATGTTTTAATCCTATGCGGAAAGAGGACGCTCCAGCTACGCGGATGTAAACAAACTGACATGCGGCTGACGTGCGCGCTCGCCGCGCATGCGGCGGAGAATCCTGGAATATGTCTTTAAAACTGAAGCATAGAGTCTGTGGGGAGTGCAGTGAGACACCACCTCCAACACACTTCAGACTGGCCTACAGCAGCCTACAGTATCACAGATGATAGAGCATCTTCCAAAACTATCGAAGCTTCAGTTATTATCCAGTGTGGTTTTCAAAAGGCTGATCTCTGATCTGACGAATCAGGGACACAAGATAAAACATTACTTACCCAGAAGATGCTCCATGGCCTCACTGATTTCCGTTTCAACGATGACGGGACAGAAAACCAGACAGTAGTCAGCTTCTTCAGGAGACGTCGCCTCAGTTTGACCCAAAGATTTTAAGGTTTCAACAACAGATTGATGAGCTCCGTAAGTTATTCCTGTCAGGATGATGAAGAACTTCTCCCAAGATTCTGAAAATGTATGAAAAAAAAAAAACATTTAAATCAAACTTCACATGAAGAATGATTTTTTATTTCTAAAAAATGTTTCAAATTTTAAGCTGAATTTTTTACAAAATGCTTGAACTGCTTCTGTGTAAAAAGATCACTGGATAAACTGGAATTGTACTTTACATTTAAGTAATTTCAGAACAAAACTGCACAACACACTGCTTTTAAATGCCTTATTGAGTTTTTTGTAAGATGCAAAATGCCAACATGACTCTATCTTTCTTAAAGCTCGTGTCCGGAGGTTTTAAAGAATCAGAGTTTTTTTTAATCCAACGTCTCAGGCTCCGCCCTCCCTCTGCTTTCATGAGCGACCAAGCCCCGCCCCTTTAATTGTGCACGCTATTATCCGTCGGGTGAAAATGAGAGCCTCCAGTCCTCCAGCATCCTCCATGTTGAGCTGTTTACGGTGGATGTTCAGCAGACAGTGGATATATCTGCTGCAGAGCTAACTCTCCTCTGCTGGGCGAGCGGCCGTGCTCTCTGGCTGCTCCACACGTTGACTGACAGCATGACAAGGTGGAAGCTCGAACTCTATTGGCTGACGCTGACCGGTGCTTTTTCGGATAACATGGGGGTCTATGACACGAAGGCGGGGCTCATGAATACATTTTTATATTGCTTTATGCTAATATTATATCGTAGTATCGAACCAGACTGACACATTTAAGCTCTGTTGAAAAATGATTCATGCATTGGAAACGAACGGAAACTCCGGACACCAGCTTTAAAATCTAAATTGTGAAAAATTGTCAGGTCGTTTAGTTTTGCACTTTAACCAAGATTTCATCTTATCTGAATTGCATTAATTTTCATTTATTCAACTTGATTTTAACATGTTTCAGGGAAAAAGAAAACACTGAAACGAGAGACGTTGCCTTCTGTTTTTTCCACTCATTTGCACCTCTCTCTCGTCTCCTTTTGTTTTTGCTTGTGTTCTCTTTTCTTGATTCTCTGAGTGATTGCCTCCAGCTTTTATGTGTTCTTTCCTTCAGGGAAAAAAAAAAACAGGAAGTAGCTACGGAAGCCTGAGGGACTTTGCACTATTCAAAATTTTGACACCAATATTTTTAATTTTACTGCAAGTGAATATCGGCACTAAATATTGGTTATCGGCCTCCTTGACGACCGATAATCGGTATCAGCCCTGAAAAATCCATATCGGTCTGTCTCTCCTAAAAACAGAGTTGATGATTTCTCACCTGGAGCTTTGTCCTCTGACTCGTCTCTGAAAACAAAGAGAAAGTTGAAGTGAACACAGTTCAACACAGTGACAGCAGATGAAGCTGCAGCCTCTCAGACGCCTCTCTCACATTCCCACACTCTCATAAAGCAGAAGATAACATACCTGACAGGAAGTCCTCCTGCCATGGCTGGCACCTGTCAAAGAGAGAAGAGTGTTTATCTTTCTATAGCTGCATTTCCATGACCTGAGAAGTTTCAACACTCTCCTGAGGTGGTTTTTCAGGCGTGTTGATCAAGAAGTATCTTGCATAAGTGTAAAGGAAACGCTTTATCCACATTTACATGTCAGCAGATGTGACGTCTGACGCTGTGTGACCAGTCTGTTCAAGTAAAGATGATGTGGTACGGTTGGACAGAGGAGGAAACGGAAATATTTTCACACGATTGAAGAGAAAAATATAAGCTCCATCCTGCTGCAGTGAAATGTGGAGTTTTACAAGGAAAATGCCAAATGTGTTGTTCCTCCATCTTCCTTGAATTGTATGAGACTTATGTGCTAAACATTCAGTGGCAACGTCTACAAATCACAATTGAACTTTAAAAATTTTCAAAAGTCACTTTAAAAGTTTAAAAGTCACTTTAAAAAGTTCAGACAAGATCGCGGATACAAGCAGCTGAAATGAGCTTCGTCCCGTAGAGGTAAGGGGCGACAGCAGCTCAGGGCAGGTCATCTTATAACCGGAAGGTTGGCGGTTCGATCCCCGCTCCCGCAGGCGTAAAACTGTCGTTGTGTCCTTGGGCAAGTCACTTCACCCACCTTGCCTAGTGTGAAAGTTGTGAGAGTGAATGGTTGGTGGTGGTCGGAGGGGCCGATGGCGCAGATTGGCAGCCTCACTTCTGTCTGCCCCAGGACAGCTGTGGCTGCAGAAGTAGCTTACCACCACCCAGTATGGAGAGAATGAATCATGCAATGTAAAGTGTCTTTGAGTGTCTTTGAAAGCGCTATATAAAACCAATGCATTATTATTATTATTAAAATCCAAACGGTAGTGTCCCCTGGAGACAGATGTCTCTTTAGAGCAGGGGTCAGCAATTAGATTTGGCGTTGGGCCACTTTTTTTTTTGGGCACTTGAATCGCGGGCCGGGGGTTGGGGCTCGTGCACCCGTCCATCCGCGAACCGGAGAGCGGGGGGTGTGGCGGTTGGCGGTGACGGAAGCATGCACCTGCAGACTGAGGGGGAGGACAGAGGACCGTCAGTTTGGGGTGTGTGCGTCTGCTCCAGGGCCCGGGGTACGCGTTGGAATCCTCTCGCGGGCCGGATTGGATGGTTCGGCAGGCCACATTTGGCCCGCGGGCCGCTAACTGCCGACCACTGCTTTAGAGGGACAGGCTACGAGGACTAAATGGTGGACATGTTTAAACAAGAGTTGGAGCTTGTTGCTGAAAACGAATGGTGAAAAACACCAGTGGAGACAAAAAGCTGCCCAGTAATGATAGGACGAGTTTGATTTCTCTCCCAGCTAATGAAGACTTCTTGATAAGGGCCTGAATAATTCTGGATATTACATTTTTTGTTCAAATGTAAATAAATGCAATTTTTTTCCCACACGTTACTTCTTGTACATCATCTTATCAACTTTTGGAAAATGCCTGTCATATCTTTAGGTTACTTAACGTAACCCCGGTTCTCAGAGTAGCATGAGTGAGATGTCTCACTATGGGATACGCCCCCAGCGTATGCCTCAGAAGCATTTATCTCACTACGCCAATCCTGATTGGCTGGTGATCGCGACGCCCACCGAGGGTGGAGCCACCTACCCTTTAAGTAGCCTGCGTCATCTACGCAGCGTCACTCAAAATAAGCACCTCTTCTCGCTTCGCCCAGCAAGAAGGGCTGTCTGGTGAGACATCTCACTCATGCTACTCTGAGAACCGGGGTTACGTTAAGTAACCTAAAGTTCTCTTTCATAGCATTCGTTTCGATGTTTCACTATGGGGTAATGGAAACTCCCGTATTGCCAGAAATGCTTATCTCGATTGACCACCAGCTCTCAGGAAAGGCCCTCCCCCCTGCCCTAAGAGAGCCCCGCAGTCAGTACTGCATGAGCCAGGCTCAGAGCAGGGATGTCCAGCTTATAAAAGCGGACGAAGGTGAGTGGTGAAGACCAGCTCGCTGCTGCACAAATCTCCTGAATTGACACCCCTTTGCACAGGGCCCAGGATGCAGCCAGGCCACGTGTAGAATGGGCCCGCAGGCCCACAGGGGCCTGAAGACCTTGACACGTGTAGGCCAGGGCGATCGCTCCCACAATCCAGTGGGAGAGTCGCTGCTTCGTGATGGGTCTGCCCCTGCAGGGGCGAGCCCAGGACACAAAGAGCTGGTCACCTTCCCGAAACCCCATTGTCCTGTCCATATAAATCCGCAAGGCACGGACTGGACACAGCATGTGCAGCCGCCGTTCTTCCGGAGAAGAAAATGGCGGTGGAGAAAATGCTGTAAGAACAATAGGAGAGCATGAGCCCACCACCTTGGGCACGAAGGCCAGGTGGGGCTTCAGTGACACCCTGGCATTCCCAGGGGCAAACTGAGTGCACGAGGAGTGCACTGAGAGTGCATGAATGTCACTAACACGCTTGGCAGAGGCCAAAGCCAGAAGCAGCGCTGTCTTCAGAGACAGATGCTTCAAGCTCACCTCCTCCAGTGGTTCAAACGGAGCTCTGGAGAGCCCATGTAAAACCACCGCCAAGTCCCATGGGGGCGCCAGCGGCCTGCAAACAGGAAGCAGCCTGCGTGCCCCTTTCATGAAACGGCAGACCAAAGGATGCTGGCTGACCGTTTTTCCACCAAACCCCACATGGCACGCGGCAATTGCAGCCAGATACACCTTTATTGTGGAGAAGGCTTTACGTTTGTCAATCAAGTCCTGCAAGAATGACAAAATAACACCAACAGTGCACTGAAAAGAGATGTGTCCTTTTTTCTGACACCACTCCTCAAACACCCTCCACTTACAGTCATAAAGAGACCTAGTGGAGGCTGCTCTAGCACTCTGAATAGTGTCAATCACATTCTGAGGGAGTCCAGCAGTATTTAAATTACACCACTCAGGGGCCAGGCCCAAAGAGCCAGGCGCTCCGGATGTGGGTGAAAAACTGCTCCCCCTGCCTGTGACAGCATGTCCCTGCGGAGGGGAAGCTGCCATGGCTGCCCCGACAGGAGCTGATAAACCTCCGCTAGCCAGTGCATGGCCGGCCACTGCGGAGCTATCAGAACCAGCGTGTGGCGATGCTCCCTGACTCTGTCCAGAGTCGGGGGAATCAAAGCCAACGGGGGAAAAGCATACAGGAGGACCGACGGCCAGACGTGCGCGAGCGCGTCCACGCCGAGCGGCGCACCTGGATCGCGTATTGAGAAAAACAGCGGACATTGCGCGTTCTCTCTCGACGCGAACAGATCCACAGTGGCTCTGCCAAAGCGGGCCCACACCTGCTCCACGAGGGCTGGATGTAACATCCATTCCCCGTAGAGCGGCGCACCCCTGGACAACAGGTCCGCCCCCCGGTTCAGAGCCCCCGGGACATGGGTGGCTCTCAGAGACCGGAGGCGGACGCTGCTCCACAGGATCAGTCTGCGTGCCAGCATGTGTAATTGCCGGGAGCGCAGACCTCCGTGACGGTTGATATATGCCACCGTCGTCGTATTGTCCGTTCTCACCAGGACATGATGTCCCCTGAGAAGCGGGAGAAAGCGTCTCAGCGTGAGAAACACCGCCAAGAGCTCGAGGTAGTTTATGTGAGCGCGCTGGAGATCCTCGCTCCAGACGCCCCTCACGTAATGGTCCTCGCATATACCACCCCAGCCCGACATGCTCGCGTCTGTGGTGATCACTTTCCGGGACAGGACGGGGCCCATAGGCACCCCTGTCACCAGACAAGCCGGGTGGCGCCAGCGACGCAGTGCCATTACGCATTGCGCACTGACCGTCACCCTCCGTGCACCATGACGCACGGGATTCAGCCTGAGGGAACGCACCCACAGCTGAAAATCCCTCATGTACAGACGGCCGAGCCGGACTACAAGGATGGCCGAAGCCATCAGGCCCAGTAGTCGGAGGCATAATCTGAAGGGGACCAGATTGCGCAGGGTGAAACGCGAGAGGCAGGCTCTGAAAACGTTCACCCTCGCCGCTGACAGACGGGCCGTGAAGGACACCGAGTCGAGTGATAACCCCAGGAAGATTATTTTCTGCACTGGAGATAATACACTCTTTTCCGAGTTTATCATAAAACCCAGGTCGATCAGGTGTTTTATGAGGATGTGCGTTTGCGCGATGGCGTCCTCTCTGGACCGTGCCAGGAGGAGCCAATTGTCCAAGTACGTGGCCAGCCTGATGCCCTGTCGCCGCAGCGGGGCAATGGCCGCTTCCGTACAACGCACAAACACCCTTGGGCTCAGAGATAACCCGAAGGGCAGCACTCTGTACTCGTAACAAACACCCTGAAAAGCAAACCTCAGATATTTCCTGTGAGGAGGATATATCGGAATGTGGAAATATGCGTCTTTGAGGTCGACTGACGTGAACCAGTCGTTCCGACGCACCATACGCAGCAGGGATGCGTGTGTAAGCATCCTGAACTGGTATGTTCTGAGGTATTTGTTCAGAGCCCGGAGATCCAGGATTGGGCGAATCCCGGTCCCTCCTCGTTTGGGGACCAGGAAATACCTGGAATAAAAGCCGCTCTGACATTGTCCGGGAGGCACCACGCATATTGCTCTCTTTTCCAATAGCGAGTGAATTTCCTCCTGGAGAACACGAGCTGACTCTCCGCGCGCCTGAGAATGCACTATACCAGAGAAACGAGGGGGAACGGCGGCAAACTGAAGCCTGTAACCCCGCGATATCGTTCTCAGGACCCAGGCTGAGCTGGGGAGCGCGGCCCATCTCTCTGTCCTCAGGCAGAGTGATGTGACAGCGTCTGTCAGACCGCCTGTCACTGGAGACTCCATAAACGGTGTTATGGCGCCCCCTAGTGACAAGATGCGGTTGCAACCGGCGTGCGCCACTGCGCATGCGCTGGGTGTTAGTGCATTGACAGGTCCGGTGCAGCTCCGGGACCGGAGACGGGACGTCACCCGCTCCGGAACCGGGAGCGACACCGAACTGTTTATGTTCTTGTTTGTTAATTGTGACTGCGCCCTCGACCTGCGGTCTGGATGCGGCAGTGGGACACTTTTTATTAAACAAGAACAGTGAAGTGTGCTTGTGTGACTTCGGGGAGCGCACGCAGTAGCGGGGACTCGTGGGCTCCGGAAATCGAACCAAGCACGCTGAGGAAGAAAGACAGGTGGGGCTGCTGAACGTGCAGCCCCGGCACCGGTCTGAGGAAGGAGACCATCAGGTCGGCTTCTTCTTCTTCCTGGCCTGCGGACCGGCAGTCTGCTCGTTCTGTGACGGCAGAGCTGCTGTCGCTGCAGTGGCCTTTCTGGGCCAGCCGGACCTCACCTCCTGTCTGGGTGGACCAGCAGGGGCAGGACGGGCTTTCGGCCGTGTGGGGATTTTAAACTGAGGGAAAGAAGGACGTGCCGTAGCCTGCGCGGCGCTCTGCCGCGGGGCTGGGGCAGGTGGACGCTCGGCTTTGCGCGGGAGGCAGAGCTGGAGAGCTTCATCCTCCCTCTTCTTCGCCTCGCAGCGCTGCTGCATTGAGGCGAGAGCGGAGCCAAAAATGCCGTCTGGTGTGATCGGCATGTCCAACATGTCCTCCTTCTCTCTGTCCGATAGGTTAGACAGGTTGAGCCATCTGGCTCGCTCCTGTAACACCATCGTCCCCAGAGACTTACCCGTGGCCTGGACCGCACAGCGCTGCACGCGGAGGCAGATGTCCGTTATCACGGTAATCTCGTCCCACACCGCTGGGTCAGGTTTGGTCGCCATGTCCTCAAACAGCTCCGCTTGGTAAGCGGAGAGCATGGAGGAGACATTAAGCGCCCTGACAGCCAGTGCTGCTGCCCTGTAAGCCCGCTCAGTCATGGCGGACTGGACGCGGTCCGCTTTGGAGGGCAGCGTGGGATCCCTGGATGAAGCGGCTAGCCGCGGGTGCAAATGTGCAGCGACTAGCGGCTCCATGGGGGGCATACGGAGAATACCGAGCTTCTCCATGCCCTCACAATCCAGGGAGGAAGCTCCGTGGATGGAGCTTCTGCCGCTGAACGGGTGATCCTTCCATGAGGAGGACAACTCGTCGAGCAGCTCGGGGAAGACGGGGAGCAGCTGCTTAGCTGTCCTCGCAGCCTGAGGGAATTTCTTCCCTTCATAACGGGACCTGGTGGTCTCCGTTATCGCTTCAGGCCAGGGGATGTTCAGCCGGGATGCAGCGCGTTTACACACGGTCTGCATGTCCATGCTGACAGCGGAGGGAGCGGGCGCGCTCCCCTCCTCGTCCCCGAGGACAGCCTCAGCGCCTGGTGTGGCGGGCTGAGCGGCAAGCTGAGCGGAGGGAATGAGGACATCGTCCTCACTCTCCTCCTCGGATATGAGGAGCTCCGAGATTGTCTCGTAATCATCCTCATAGTCCAACTCCAAAACGTCTTCCGCGAGCGGAGTCGGGGCGGCTAGGTCCAGCTGGGAGCCCCAGCTGCCGCTAGCGCGCGGGCCGACAACCGCATCGTCACCTTCCTTCTCCCCGCTGGTGACAGGTATGTCACCCGCAGGAATGAAGGGGCCCTGACCGGACGAGCTAGCTTGGCGTGCTAGGCGTCGTCGGAGACTCTTGGCGGTGAAGCGGGCGCAATGCTCGCAGGAGCCTGGGGCCTCGATAGCCTGCCGGGCGTGTTGCAGCCCGAGGCAAAACGAGCAGACCTGGTGTGAGTCGCGGCTCGATATCTTATTGCCGCAGGCGCAGGCCCGGGCCCCGGAGTCTCCATCTCCTCTGGTGTGAGAAGCGTGGGCGTCCATCGTGGTTAGCTGGAAGCTAACCTGAGGCGCCGCGAAATTAGCTGGTGTGCTAATTCAGAAGGACGGAGTTAGCTGGTGTGCTAAACCGCGTCCACCGTCCCGTGGTGTGGTCAGGTAAGGACTCTCCAGGCTATGGTGAAGGCTGGAGGGTCGCGAAGTGTGGCAGCTAGCGCTCGGCGAAGGAGCAGAGATAGCTCCGTCTGTGAACAGTTAAGCTAGCTGTCACTGAGGATAGAGATATGCTACACGAAGCGAGAAGAGGTGCTTGAGTGACGCTGCGTAGATGACGCAGGCTACTTAAAGGGTAGGTGGCTCCACCCTCGGTGGGCGTCGCGATCACCAGCCAATCAGGATTGGCGTAGTGAGATAAATGCTTCTGAGGCATACGCTGGGGGCGTATCCCATAGTGAGACATCGAAACGAATGCTATGAAAGAGAACTGGTAAATACAAATGAAAAAAAAATGTTTTGGTTGAATAAAAGCAACTTTTAGCCTAAATTTTCCTGGAATATGAATAATTTGGGCTTAAATGTGTCTGCATCATGGAAACGACTCAAAAAAGATGTAGATCATCTGCCAGGCCTTTAGGGGGCGCTGTAACATAGCTAGAAATTCATCGGGGAAGAAGATACGGGCTGTGTTCGAAACTGCATACTTACCTACTACTCATACTAACTTATTGAGTATGCAGTGTGTTTACACTGGCAGTATGTGATTTGTGGGTATGCGAGAAGTTCCCGGATGCATACTGCATTCGCCAGAAATTTTGAGTATACATTGTGAGTTTACTACTCATACTGAAATACCCAAGATACAACGCGACGGACAGCGGGAGAGCGGGAGCCGATGAGCCAATCTCCGTTGAAGAGCCGAAAAAACTCTCCCTCGGTAAGGCATCGTAACTGGTCCAATTCCGTTAACGGGACACCGGTCCAAACGGCGATGTTAAGCGACATATTTTGCTGAAAGATTGGCTTCTTGTTTTCAAAGTAAAAGCACAGATTTATCACTGAGGTTTTTGGCATTAGAAAGGGAAAGGGGTTGTAGCAGTCCCCAGAAGAAAGATGATGGAGATTTTTTGGAACGGGTGGAAGATGGTTTTTAGTGTACATGAAGTAGTGTCAATGTACACCGCCATGTCCAGCAAGGTTCAGTGGAAACCACCATGAAAACTACCAGTGTATAAACAAACAAATACAAAATATATTTGAATCACATAAATAAAACTACAGATTAAATTGCATTGTCACACAAACAGACCTCGCTCCGCTTTCCCAGGGCTGCAAAATGTTCTTCTTAACCAAAGTCCATGGCTGCAGGCTCCATTGCTGCTTGTAGCTCTCAAGTATGTACAAAAGGAAACCGAAACCAAAAAAAAAAACAGTCCATTTCCGCTCACGTGAAGAACAATCGGTTGTGTGCGAGCGCCATCCAGTGGATGACTGGTAAAACAACAGGTCCACACAAAAGGAACTAATATGATCAAATAACATCCATTTACAGGGGTAGTGTATTTTTGTGAATATAACCAGAAGTGCGTTGCTCACTGCGGCTGGCTTAAATTTCGCTGAATTCGTCCGAACAAAATCATAAACGGCTGGTATTCAGACAAATAAATGACACACTCGGGCTCTAAACAACCACTTTGTCACCTAATTTTAAAAAAATCTCGATGTATATATATATATATATATATATATATATATATATATATATATATATATATATATATATATATATATATATATATATATATATATATATATATGGACTGGGTATGCAGTATGCAGTATGGACAGTATGGGTATGGAAGTATGTAGTAGGTAGTATGCGGTTCCCAACACAGCCATGGAGTTCCACACTCTGCTGCGCTCTGTTAACAAACGCAACACAAGAAAATGGCGCTTTATTAAACCAAGAAACATCAGGAGCTTCTGCAGGACGCTGGGAGACGGACTTAAATTGATTCTTACCGCATTTTGGCCATTTCCCTGTCCCGTTGGACTGGAATTTGCCAGGAAAACTAGTCCGTTGTCCATATAAGTCAAGGTGTCCACTCTGTTACTTGCCTGCTCACAGTCTGACAGGCTTAATAATAAATATTAGGGATGTGCGATACCACTTTTTTCAGACCGATACCAAGTACGAGTACTTCATCTTCAGTACTCACCGATACCGATACTTGCATACCGATACTTTATACACATAAAATTTAAAATAATGCAATGAGATTATTTTTGAAAATGAATTTTATTTCCAATAAAAAGGCAGCCCAGCCACTATGTTTAAGTCCAAAATAATAGTCTGAAAAATAAAACAAGCAACTGAGTTTGCACTTATTTAAATGAAATTAAGTGCAAGATAAAACAATTTCTCTGAGTTTTACACTTTACATAAACTAACGGCCCGAACGCACTGGACGCGGAAGCGCCGCGCACGGCGCTTCTGATCGCCTCCCATGTTAACCTATCTAACCGGCCGCACCTCCGCTTCGTTCTATTTTTCACGCGAGCCGCGAGCGCAGGGAGCGCCATATGTCAAGCTGGATCAAGCAGATCGGACCAGACAGGAAGTTGGAAACAGAAAAGGCAAGAGAATCCGGTCAATTTTCAAAATATAACAAATTAAATAACGATTAGTTACGGGCGGTGTTGCTCGTCCGTCTATAATTTGTCACTTGGGTCTAACCACAAGAGAGATGGACACACAAACAGACATACGCATGTACGCACCCAAACACACACACACACACAGACACACACACACACACACACACACACACACACACACACACACAGCGACAGACATTCACGTGATGCAGAAAAAAAGAGGACAGGAGGAGAAAATGTTTCTCCACAGGTCACCAAAACACACACATCCACTGGCAGAGCGAGACAGAGGGAACAAACGTGAAAACCGAGAGCTGACGGAGCGAGCCGAGTGCAGCCGATGTGTGACCAGCGCGGAGAGCGCAGGCAGCAGATACGCCTCCAGTGCGAACAGCCAAGCGCCGGCGCGGAGGCGCACACGGCGCCTCCGCTACGCTTCCGCGTCCAGTGCGTTCCCGGCGTAAGGTTTTTAAATGTACTAATTTGAATGATTTTTTTATGAACTAAAGTCAAAGATAGAAAAACCCCCGGGTTTAAAGAGTTGCTCGTGTTATTTGTGCTGCTCTGCTCTTCAGTTTCTCGGTCTTCTGCAGAGTTTGCCGTCGAGTTGCTGCCGGAGTTTTCTTTTTTCCAGCACAACAGCGTCAGACTCTCGTCCACAAGCTTCGCCCTGAGGTGTTTAAACAAATTACTCGTGGTAAATTAACAACATCGCGCACCTCCTTTAGCAATTTTAGCATAGCAGAGTTCTGCAAAGCTCGGCTCGTTTTCACTTATATTAAAGAATTTCCACACCGGCGGTTCTGGTGAGACGAGCAGCCGTTCTGGATTCATCCTGTTGTCTCTGCTCTGGATGAGACTCATGGAGAATCAACCCGCTGCAGTGCAGCCCTGCGCCTGTCAGCGCTCCAGAGAGGAGCTTCTTCCTCTGTCATGTTTGTCGGCAGCTTGCATCCCATTCGGTTGCACTACTGCCAACTGCTGGTGAGGAGGGCTTACTACTCGTGGGGTTTTCTTGCCGTGAGTATCGGCGGCTGGTATCGGTAGCCTTCACGAGTACCCGATACTTTGGAATAAGGCCAGTATCGGCCCGATACCGATACCTGGTATCGGTACTCGCACATCCCTAATAAATATCATCATGATTTCATCTTGCGAGGTCTCGGCACATCCCTACTGTACAGTGCCGTCATGTTTTCCACAATCACTGAATCACTGGACACAAACTGATCATGATTGGTCGACAGAGCGACTGTTCATGAAAGAATGTCAGAGGATGCTGGACAGAAGAGAAACATGACCTGAAGTGGGGCAGGGACCTTTTATGAAGCACATTTAGGAGGGTTTCAGGGAAAAGGACGTTGGGAACAATTGGACCAAACAACCTGCTGAGTTTGACATGACTTCATCCACCATCACCATCATCATCATCATCTTCATCAGGTAGACCAGAAAGTTGTTGGTCTGATGATCTGAATGAACAGACCTCAGTGTGGAGGAACACTGGAACTGTGTGGTTCCTCCTGGTCAGAAGAGTTCTTACCTTCTTGCTGAAAGTGTCCCGATGGTCCATGGATCTCACTTCTCCTTTACTGTTTGTAGGAACTGAAACATCTCTGGACCGGGATTTGACAGGAAGAGCACCTTTCTGCGTCTGCTCTGCCACTTCTTTCAGGGGTTCGGTATTTTGTTTTTTCAAAGCTTCTATTTCTTGAGCATGTCCAGCTCGTACTTCAGCATTTTGGCTTTTCTGGGTGTCCATTTCTTCACCTTTTTGTTTTTTCAGAGCTTCCATTTCTTTAGCATTTTGATTTTTCTGGGCTTCCCTTTCTTCAGCATTTTGATTTTTCTGGGCTTCCCTTTCTTCAGTATTTTGTTTTTTCAGGGCTTCCATTTCTTCACGCATTTGTTTTTTCAGGGCTTCTATTTCTTCAGCATTTTGGCTTTTCTGGGCGTCAATTTCTTCAGTGTTTTGTTTTTTCAGGGCTTCTATTTCTTCCCTCATTCGTTTTTTTAGAGCTTCCATTTCTTCAGTATTTTGTCTTTTCTGGGCTTCCATTTCTTCACTCATTTGTTTTTTCAGAGCTTCCATTTCTTCACTCATTTGTTTTTTCAGAGCTTCCATTTCTTCAGCTTTTTGTTTTTTCAGAGCTTCCATTTCTTCAGCATTTTGACTTTTCTGGGCTTCCATTTCTTCAGCATTTTGACTTTTCTGGGCTTCCATTTCTTCAGCTTTTTGTTTTTTCAGAGCTTCCATTTCTTCAGCTTTTTGTTTTTTCAGAGCTTCCATTTCTTCAGCATTTTGTTTTTTCTGGGCTTCCATTTCTTCACTCATTTGTTTTTTCAGAGCTTCCATTTCTTCAGCATTTTGACTTTTCAGAGCTTCCATTTCTTCAGCTTTTTGTTTTTTCAGAGCTTCCATTTCTTCAGCATTTTGACTTTTCTGGGCTTCCATTTCTTCAGCATTTTGACTTTTCTGGGCTTCCATTTCTTCAGCTTTTTGTTTTTTCAGAGCTTCCATTTCTTCAGCATTTTGTTTTTTCTGGGCTTCCATTTCTTCACTCATTTGTTTTTTCAGAGCTTCCATTTCTTCAGCTTTTTTTTTTTCTAGAGCGTCCATTTCTTCAGCATTTTGTTTTTTCAGAGCTTCTATTTCTTTGTGCAGCTCCTTCTGCAATAAATTGATGTCTGACTCACTTGGAGCAGTTGGTGAAGATGTCTGGAACAGTAGAGTAAAAACACAACAAGAAGAAGACCAATGTAAATACAAACCATCGTAAAGCCCCCATGTCACAGACAATTCTAAAGATGTCACAGCACTATCCATCAACAGCAGGTAGAGCGTTGTTGGACTTTTGAATGAACAGACCTCAGTGTGGAGGAACACTGGAGCTGTGTGGTTCCTCCTGGACAGAAGAGTTCTTACCTCCATGTTGCTGCAGGTTGCTGCCCATGGCTCTGGAATGTCATTCTCTGATGTCTTATTTTTCTTTGGCAGAAACCTGCTCCACCAGCTCTGATCATCCTGTTCAAATGTCTTTGGTTTCATTAACTAAGAAAACTAGACAAATGGCAAATCAATATCACATTAAAAAAACAAACAAATAATTTGAACAAAACCACCAAAACTTCAACAGTTCAACCGTCTGCGTCACTGTGACTGATAAACCAGGAAGTGGGCGTGGCTTCAGGGAAACAGGGTGATGTGTTGGAAGCGAAAGAGGAGACGAGTGGAGGGTCGTTTATTTCCCACTAACAGCGCTGACAGCTGTCATCCCAGGAAGCCACACCTTGACAGATGACGTCCGCCTTCATATCACTCGCCGTCTGCACCACACCTCCCCACGCCACCAAACCCCGCCCCTTCTAATGTGAGAACCCCCCCAGCAGACACCACAGTGAAGAATTTCAATGAATCAAAAAAAGGAAAAACAAAAAAAGGAAATAGAATAAAACAGAATAAAAACTTAGATACAATAGAAATTACAACAGAATATGAATTGAAAATTCTAATAAAATGGTAAATGGGCTACACTGATGAAGCACTTTTTTTTCCCCCACACTATAGTGGAAGAAAAGCGAAACAACTCACTGAATTTTATCTGACGTCAATCATCATCATCATCATCATCATCATCATCATCATCATCATCATCATCATCAGGTCGACCACAGAGCTGTTGAACATTTCTCCACATCTGATGATCTCTGTTAAAGACCTCGGTGTGGAGGAACACTGGAGCTGTGTGTTTCCTCCTGGACAGAAGCTTCCTTACCTCCTTGTTGCTGCGCTTCTTGTTTCCATCTTCAGGTGGACGTGGAGTCTTCTTCTGTTGATCCTTGGATCCAGGTTCTCCTCCACGGTCTGGATCTTTTCCATCACTGGTCTGAGATATGACCAGAAGAGAACGTTCTGGACCTCATTCTATAATTCAGCATTTAGACTTTTCATCAACTTCATTCCTTCAACCTCCTGGAGGAACTTCTGCTTTTGACTTGTTCACCAACTGAAGAAGGATTTTTAATGACATTCAATCATTCTTTGATGAGCCTGCTGAGATTCCATGAAATTAAAATGTTTGAGGAATTTAATCAGAGAAGAGAGGATCAATTCATTCAGTCAATAAATGTTGACTGTTATTAAAGCAGAGTGTCTGAATAGTTTTCCATGATGGAAAATTGTTGTCTGATGAGATCGTCTCTTTGTTTTCAGCCTCCTGCTCACGTTTGATTAAAGAACAGATTCTGTTAATTGTTCCAACATCAGACCACATCCATGTTCAGCAACAGTCTTCAGTCACTGTCAAAGAAAAATGTTCCTGAAGCTGAAATAATCCAGGATGAAACTGGAAATCAATCTGTTACCTCTAACTGGGAGAATCTGAAGAACTTCTTGATGTTTTTCTCCATGTTTCCGTTGAGTTGACAGCTGAGCAGCTTGTCCTGGTAGAACAGACAGTCCAGAGTCAGCTGGACTCTCCAGTCTGTCACCACTCTGCGGCTCGGAGGAATCACTTGTTCAGGATTGAAGGTGTGATGCATCACCACCAGAACGGCTGCTTTACCAGCTGGAAACACAATGATTAGCATTAGCATGATTCAATAGACGTCAGCTTCAATCTATAAGAGTTTTCTGCATCTCCTCATTTCTGTCTTATTCTACTTGTTGTTTATGTTTCTTCATGAAAAAGCAACATCCAGATTATAGAACATCTCCCTCAAACTACCTAAAGCAACTTAATCAGTCATGAGACACACTTTACACACAGTATTGAGGAACATTCCCTTGACTGACACACGACCAAGTCCATTTAATCTGAATCTTTTGCTCTGAGATGTAAACAATCGACGTTCAGGATGATGAACAAACAAGATCAGAAGGAAAAAATCATAGGAGCATTGGGGCCACTTGAAAATGTATAAAAATACATAATTTACATAATAATTTTTTTTTACCATACACTTCACGAAAATGACAGGCCTGTTTTTCTCTTCTTTTTCAGTGATGTTTTTCTTGTTTAATAAACCCCCTGTTCAGATGTTTGAGGTTCCTTATAATTCAAACTATTGCTGTCAGAGTTGCTGTTCAGCTGGAAATGTGTTTTTTAAGAAAAAACTCTTTTTCTCAGTTTTTCTGCCAGAGATTTTTGGTGAAACTGCCACATGTTCCACTGCAGATTATGAAAGAAATTTAAAGGTGACTTTGAAAGATTAGAGTCTCCTCTTTCTTTTGGTGGTTTCTGTGTTTAAACAAAACTCTTTAAAAATCTGTGCAAATGCTTGATCAGTCTGAGATTCTCTGCTCTGAAAATGTCTTGATGTGGATCACCTCCTCCACAGTGAAAGATGAGCAAATTTAACGCTCTTCTATTCAGCAACTGACCAATCAAGACAGCAGACAGAGACACTTCTCACCAGGAAGATGCTCCATGGCATCACGGACGTCTTTTCCAACCAGAGAAGAGATGGGACAGAAAACCAGACAGTAGTCAGCTTTTTCAGGAGACCTCGCCTCAGTTTGACCCAAAGAGCCAAAGAATTCAACAACAGATCGATGAGCTCCGTTTGTTTTTCCTGTCAAGATGGTGAAGAACTTCCTCCAAGAAGCTGGAAATGAACAAAACACTGAAGTCAAACTTCAAAGGATCAGTTCAACTTACTGTCAAAGTCGTTTCTAGAGAAATGTGCAATGTAATTTGATAAGAAACACCACCATATAACACACACACACACACACACACACACACACACACACACACACACGTTTGTACTTGTATCGTTGTGAGGACACTCATTGACATAATGCATTTCCTAGCCCCTTACCCTAACCATCAAAAATAAATGCCTAACCCTGACCTCTGCCCTAAACCTAACCTAAACCCAACTGTAACCCTAAATCAAAAACCAAGTCTGAACCTCAAAAAGGCCAAAAAAGGTCTTTTGAAAAGTGAGGACCGGCAAACATGTCCTCACTTTGCAAAAATGTCCTCACTCTGTTGGTGAAATACAAATTTTGGTCCTTACTTTTGGGTTTGCACAAGAACACACACGCACACACACACACACACACACACACACACACACACACACACACCCTGTTGAACTGGTTCTCAGTGTGATATAAACAGAGTTAATGGTTTCTCACCTGGAGCTTCGTCCTCTGACTCGCTTATGAAAAGAGAGGAAGTTGAAATGAACACAATGACAGGAAATGAAACACGACAGAGTTCTTGAACACTGCTTCATTCAGGAGATTAAACATTATTATATATTATGACAGATTATTTAAGACTTTTACTGACCAGATGTGTTGATAGTCGTCTGCCATGTCTGTCGTCTCTCAGAGGAAGAAGACTGTCCTCCTCTCTGAAATTCTTTCACTTTCACTTTCCAGTTTGGAGGAGGAGCTGCAGGAGGGAAGGACTGAAACAACCAAGCTGAATATCAGGCTACCAGCTGACTCAGGACCAGATGCGCCGTCGTTACTGGTTACAGATCTCTTCCTAAACTGTTCACTCAGGTGTCAAATCTAAATTTCTTTGTCAAACAAAAGGTCAGTGTCCTCAGATTGCATCGTCCCTTTGGCATTGTGTGAGCAGCACAACTCAACATGTGTAAATGTTTTATCTTTAAAGCAGAGGAACATGGAAACATCCCTGATGTCCACCTCTCAGTCTGAGCCCAGTCCTTCATTCACTATGGCTGTTGTGCCAGTTTGTGTTTTTTTTTCAGCTAACAGAATACATAAAGAGATATGATACAGAAAGAGAAAAAAAAAGCATTTTACAGGAAGAAAAATATTCAAGTTTTGATTCACACATTGCTCTCATACTGCCAAGGAAATTATATTTAAAGTCCGAGTTAAGCAGAAATAAATTTGTGTTATGAGTTTGTCACACTGCATAAACATGTCATTAACCACTGAGCCAAATTTGAATGATTAAAAAAATACTAAGTATATAAAATAAGGTCTCAAAATCATGGAAAAACAAGCACTTCTCTCTGCTGTGAAACGCTGGGGGCGTGTCAGCTGGAAGCGCTGGAGCCACGCCCACACACCTCCGTGTAACTGTGACAGTGACATCTACAATCACAATGGAAGCTAGCGCTAACAGCCTCATCAGACAGACCCAGCCCGACCAATCTGAGCCATCAGAGCCAGAAACTGACTCTGAGTCAGATGCTGAGGAGCTCAGCCTCGTTCCTCACAGTGTCCATCAGAATGCTCATTTATTTGTTTTAATTAAACAGTGGGATTCCCCCGGTCCGCACCAGTTCTAAGCCAGCTGCTGGGTGCCAGCTGAGTCGACCCGCCGGGGCCAGGCGGGGGGGCCGCCAGTCCGCAGCGGGGGAGATCCGCGGGAAGGGCCCGGCGCGCGTCCAGAGTCGCCGCTGCCGACCGCCGACCCGACCCCCTCCGAAACCGACCCGCCTTCCGTGGCAGCGTCGGACACCGCCCCGCGGAGGAACCACCACAACCCTGGACCCGCGGTGAGCCGACCCCCCCCCCCCGGGATGAGGGCAACCCACAAGGCGGGCTGCGCGGGTTTATTTGGCTGATGGCATTGTTCCCCTGCACACTGTGGCTCCAGGAAAGATGCAGGAGCGACGTGGAGGTGACATGCCTGGTTAGCTGACAGGCTGACTGGTTAGCCAACTGCAAACTGCAAACTCGTACGAAATGCTATCCTAGACTCGAAAGCGAGCGGGAACACCACCGATGCTAATGCGTTAGATGCATTTATATCACTTAAGCTAAGGGGCGGGTTTATGCTAATGAGGGCCCCATTACGGAACACGGCCCTGATTTCTGACCCGCCCATTAAATCCTGAACACAGAAGCGCTGAAAAAATTCTGTGAAGTCTACCTAATGGAGGAATGGCTTTTATATGTTGTAAAGAAACACATTTATGACCTATTTAAGGTGTTTAGAAGAAAATGGCTGATTTTTCTTAACTCAGACTTTAATTTCTGAGACATTGAGACATGTAGGCTACTAAGATATTTCCAGTTTGATGAAATGAATGACAAATACCATTCTGCTGTGAGCCGTTACAGCAGGGCTACTCAACTTACCATTGCTCCACATAGAAAAACATCTCTGTTTGCGTGGGCCGCAACCTAAGTTTGCTAATTTATATGACTGAATTATGTAAAATACATTTAAATAATGTAAGTAATATTCAATAATAAAATTTTAAATGCATTACAATAGAAAGACAACTGCATCAGTCTTTTGTAAAACTAAAATAAGACTTTGTTGAAAATATATCACATTAAGCCTTATAGATCTATTTGTGGCTGTTTTCTGCATTTCCAATAAAAAGCAAAAAGGTGAAATGGCATGACATTTGAAAAAAGTCAGATATCAAATTAAAAAATTAGGCTTTATTCACAAAATATAAATATACTTACTACACATATTCGCATTTTTTGTAACAAAACATAAGTATTTTTTTCTAAGTGTTTAAAATATTTTTCAAGCAATGCTTTTGAGAAATTCACTAAATTACAACAAAAATGCAGGTCTTTTATCCACAAAAAGGTAAATAAATTAAGGGATTCTTTACAAAAATAATTGGCCTACTCCTGCAAAAAATAAATGAAGTAAAAATTAAATCTTGTGCATCACAAAAAAGATCACCGGTGGCAAAAAAACAAAAAAACAAACAAAAAAAAAAACAATCATTGTAAAGCATACAAACATCTACAGGTGACCTACTTTTTGGAGAACAATGTATAACCAAATGACAGAAGAAAAACACAGGTTCTACTTCGTAAGTGCTTAGCCCGCCTACGGGCTTCGCTAGTGGCACTCCCCTTGGCGCAGCCAATCAACTGAGACAACAAAAGCTCGACGCACCAATCCCCTGCCGCCCGATGGCGCGGCTCCACGCCCCCCCCCCCCCGAGGGTATACCCCAAGCTGGAGGCAGCCATTCTCCCTTCTTCTTCCTCAGCATCACTTGAGACATTAAGAAGCCACAAGTTTCTTCGGATCAAGATGGATGGACCACCCGTGACCAGTCGCCATCGGGCGTCGGGCCTATCACCCTGCTCATCGAGCAAGATCATTTCAAGCGCTGCTTTGTCTGCGTCGGCTGACGGCATCACTGCCAGCGGCCTTCCTGCCTGCCTGCCTGCCTCACTCTGCCACTCGAGGTAACCCAGTGGCGAGCGGCCTTTATGGGCGCCGTCTCACCGGCTCCCGCGCATGCGGCAGCAGCAGCGGCGTCCCCGCGTCTATGGAGCCCACGCAACGCGACGGCGCCTTCTCCTCCTTATTCAGACCACCGTGAGACAGGTTAGTTTGCCCTTCTCATGATGTGTTGATGCAGTACTACTGCCTGAGCCCCCCGCGAGCCCGTGGAGCACCTCGCGGGGCTCTTCACCTCCGCCGCTCAACGCGGCCTCGCGCCTCCGCCGTAGCCTCCGAGCCGGCGCAGCGCGGCTTAGCACTCGGGCTAGCAACCCAGTCACGGACTCGGTCCCGGACTGCGGTGCTGTGTCCCGCCATGCCACCGTTCCTGGCCTGCATGCGGCGTGTCTGGGACGCCCCGCTCACCGCCAAGAGGACGGTGAGGGGCTACCGTTAGCACGGCTGTTGTGATACATCACTAAGGAGCAGCTAGCCTCCCCTCTTCCCGCGCAAGCTGGAGGGCCTCTCTCCCTCCCTTCTCTCGCTACGTGATAAAGCAGAGAATGGCGAGCGGAGCGCACGGGAAGCAGCCCGGACGCACAGCGCTATCACGGGCTCTCCCTCCACGCGCTCGCCGTGCTACTGCCGTGTAAGCGGGACGCAGCGGCGAGCTTGACCGCTAGCTCTCCCGCCGAGCGCGAGGCGCAAACGGAGCGCCGTCGAGGTCCTGCACGGCGCCTCGCAACGCTCCAAACTACTTTCCGCCGGCTTCCGCCTGTGTTAAGCACAGCGAGGCGTCAGAGCGGCGGAGCCACGCCGGCCGGGTCCCCGCTGATGAGCGCCCCGCCCTGGTAGCATTACCGTGGCCGGCAGCCCGAGAAACTTCGGGACCGCACCGCCTCTGCCGGGTTCACCCCCAACAAAGCGCTGGTCCGCGGCCCAGGAGCGGCCGCCCGCGCTCTTCATGGGACGCCCTCTCCAAAGCTGCATCTCTCAAGAGCAGCTATCCTCCCCCTTCCCGTGCTTGTATGACTGAGCATCAAGCTCGGCGGGGCTCTTCCCTCCCTTCGCCCCGCTATGTGATAAGCGGCGTAGAACGGTGAGCGGACTGCACACGGAGCCGCCTGGCCGCATGCACCGTCACCGGTTTTTCCTCCACGCTCTGCCGCGTGGCGGCTGTGGACGTGGGCACAGCAGCGAGCTGGGGCCGCTAGCTTTCCCCGCCGTGCGTGTCACGCAAGCGGAGCGCTGCCGATGTCCTGCCGGCACCCCGCAAACGCTCCAGGCTGCACTATCCGCCGGCTTCGGCTCATGTGAGTACGATGAAGCGTCAGAGCGGCGAAGCTGTGCCAGCCCGGGTCCCCACCGTGTTGTTATACAGCCACTCTACAACTTACTCACCGTTGCTTTATTGATACTTAATTCCTATTCATTTAGTTTTTGCTTTATTTTAACCTCCAAGCTTCCAGGAAGCAGATGCTTGATGAGGCTCTGCTCAGTTTCATCCTGAAGGACTGCCAGCCCCTCAGATTGTGGAGAATGAGGTCTTCAGGTACCTGGCAGAGAGCAATATTGCCAGGTCCCAGGATCCTTTACCATACTGGAACAACCACAAGACCACATACCCAAACCTCTTCAAGCTGTCATTGCAATTTCTCTGCACTCCAGCCTCATCTGTACCATGCGAGCGGGTCTTCTCTCCTGCTGGAGAAGTTGTGTCCAAAAAGCGTAACAGGCTCAAAACTTTGGAGAAACTTATTTTTCTGAATAAAAATTTGTAAAAAAAAAATCCCAGTCCACAAGCATCTTTATTCACAACACATTCACTTACATTTTCCCATTATGACACTTGTTTACATTATTTATTGACTGTATATAAAAACATCAAAGATATTTTAAACTTAAATGAAGATATGGAATAACACAATATAAAATACCATGACCTAAATTGTATTATTGTATATACTAGGTCATCAAATCAGCATCAGTTGAGTCTATAAACGAGGTGGCCTGGAGGGATTTTTAAGGTCCAGCAGGTGTCAGTATTCAGTGACACAGTATCAATACAGTATCAATACAGTTTTGCATTGTGTTGAAACGCTTCATGACGCCTCATTGACCCATCACTAAGTGCAAGATAAAACAGTTTTCTCTGAGTTTTACACTTTACATAAACTAAGGTTTTTAAATGTACTAATTTTAATGATTTTTTTTTATGAAATAAAGTCAAAGATAGAACAACCCCCGAGTTTAAAGAGTTGCTGGTGTTCTCTGTGCTGCTCTCGGATCTCTGCTCTTCAGTTTCTCGGTCTTCTGCAGAGTTTGCCATCGAGTTGCTGCCGGAGTTTCCTTTTTTTCCAGCACCACAGCGTCAGACTCTCGTCCACAAGCTTCGCCCTGAAGTGTTTCAACAAATTACTAGTGGTAAATGAACAACATCGCCCACCACCTTTAGCAATTTTAGCTTAGCAGAGTTTGCATTCTGCAAAGTTCGGCTCGTTTTCACTTATATAAAAGAATTTCCACACCGGCGGAGTTGTGGTGAGACGAGCAGCCGTTCTGGATTCATCCTGTTGTCTCTGCTCTGGATGAGACTCATGGAGAATCAGCCTGCTGCAGTGTAGCCCTGCGCCCAAAGACGTATAGAATGACTAGACCGCTCACGGCCCCCTGAGAGACGGCAAATCGCAGCTGACTTCCGGTAGGGGCAAAAAGCAGATTCAGAGTGGGACGCCAGCACGGTATGTGACTTTGTGTTTCGTGATTTACCAAGGTACAGTAAACTTCTGTGTTGGAATCAAGTCACAATGCTTGAGATACATTGTGAACACCAAGCCAGGAGACCCAGGAGTTTTTTTTTTATTTTTTTATTTATCTCCTCTGAAACAGAAGTCACAAAGACAAGTAACCTGCGACTACGGAATGTGCAATTAATATGTCATTGTGTGCATTTTTTCATTTACTGTGAACTTTTAATTAGGGACCGAGCCTGCCACCATGCCCGGAGGGCAAGGTCTCTATTGTTATTCGTTCGTTTATTGTCGTCGTTATCGTCGTCGTTATCGTCGTCGTTCTCTATTATTATACTAACGCCCAAATAAACGCCAATTTGACCCCCTAAACATGCACGAAAACTCACCAAATTTGGCACGCACATCATGACCGGCGAAAAATTTGATAAAATCCAAAAACAAACACGGTCGGCTCTCCAGCGCCACCTATATACCAAAAACGTCTAAAACAGTCGCTACAGCCCGCAGGAATGTCGCAGAGAGTTCTCATCGAGATCTACATTTCACGTGCTGACACCCCTGACCTAAATCCAACAGGAAGTCCGCTATTTCCCTTTCAAAGTAAAATTTTGCTCAAAATCACGCCTCACGAAAAAATTATCTCCTCCGAGACCGTTTGTCGTACAGACTTAAGAGTCATGCGACGTGAAAGAGGACAAATTTCTCTACAAAAGTTGTGAACAACTTTGTCAAAAGTCTAACGGTGTGGATTTTATTAGCGTTCAAAGTTGGAAGTCTGAAATCCTGCCTTTCTCCTGCCCTCATCCGTTATAATGGGGAAAAAAGGAAAAAAGTCGCCTTTTTTCAGCACCTCGCACAAGTGGCGACTGCGGCTAAACCGTGACTCCTATCAACAAACCGAGCACACACAAAGTTCCAGCAGGTTCTCCCCAACAAAATGATGTAACATAAGTGGGTAAAATATTATGATATATGTACGTTTACACAGGTAAGAAAAGGTGTGCGCTCTGCATTTTTTTTGCTCTCAGTTATAATGGAGCCGGATGGGGAAAAATCTCGCGCTTCTCACAAGCTGAGGCCTCTGGGGTCCAAACTAAAAGTCTGACTGCTCTGAAAGCCTCACCAACTGAAAGACAACTAATTTTCCTATCAAACGTGATATTTTTTGTTCAGTTATGCCAAACAGCAAAGGAACAAGGAGCAGTTGTTTCCCCAAAAAAGACTTATTTTCTCCTCTCTCCACTCTAACTCACATTACCATATATGGGCATGCATTGCAGTTACACAGCTGACAGCAGCTGTCAATCAAACTCTGACACTGATTGCCTTCATTCAGTGACTCTCAAAAGCAGCTGGGAGAAGCTAACAACTCCATGTTAGTGGATGACTGATGCCACCAGCTCCATGTTAATGGATGGAAAATGCTGAGAACTTCATGTTAGTGGATGGGAGATGCTAGCTACTCCATGTTAGTGGATGGAAGATGCTGACTACTCCATGTTAGTGGATGGGAGATGCTAACTACTCCATGTTAGTGGATGGGAGATGCTAACTACTAAATGTTAGTGGATGGGAGATGCTAGCTACTCCATGTTAGTGGATGGAAGATGCTGACTACTCCATGTTAGTGGATGGGAGATGCTAACTACTCCATGTTAGTGGATGGGAGATGCTAACTACTAAATGTTAGTGGATGGGAGATGCTAACAGCTCCATGTTAGTGGATGGGAGATGCTAACACCTACATGTTAGTGGATGGGAGATGCTAACAATTCCATGTTAGTGGATGTGAGATGCTAACAATTCCATGTTAGTGGATGTGAGATGCTAACAACTCCATGTTAGTGGATGGGAGATGCTAACTACTCCATGTTAGTGGAAGGGAGATGCTAACTACTCCATGTTAGTGGATGGGAGATGCTAACTACTCCATGTTAGTGGATGGGACATGCTAAAAACTCCATGTTAGTGGATGGGAGATGCTAACTACTCAATGTTCGTGGATAGGAGAGGCTAACTACTCCATGTTAGTGGATGGGAGATGCTAACACCTACATGTTAGTGGATGGGAGATGCTAGCTACTCCATGTTAGTGGATGGAAGATGCTGACTACTCCATGTTAGTGGATGGGAGATGCTAACTTCTCCATGTTAGTGGATGGGAGATGCTAACTACTCCATGTTAGTGGATGGGAGATGCTAACTCCTCCATGTTAGTGGATGGGAGATGCTAACACCTACATGTTAGTGGATGGGAGATGCTAGCTACTCCATGTTAGTGGATGGAAGATGCTGACTACTCCATGTTAGTGGATGGGAGATGCTAACTTCTCCATGTTAGTGGATGGGAGATGCTAACTACTCCATGTTAGTGGATGGGAGATGCTAACAACTCCATGTTAGTGGATGGGAGATGCTAACAACTCCATGTTAGTGGATGGGAGATGCTAACAGCTCCATGTTAGTGGATGGGAGATACTAACTACTCCATGTTAGTGGATGGGAGATGCTAACTACTCCATGTTAGTGGATGGGAGATGCTAACAATTCCACGTTAGTGGATGTGAGATGCTAACAATTCCATGTTAGTGGATGTGAGATGCTAACAACTCCATGTTAGTGGATGGGAGATGCTAACTACTCCATGTTAGTGGATGGGAGATGCTAACAACTCCATGTTAGTGGATGGGAGATGCTAACAACTCCATGTTAGTGGATGGGAGATGCTAACAGCTCCATGTTAGTGGATGGGAGATACTAACTACTCCATGTTAGTGGATGGGAGATGCTAACTACTCCATGTTAGTGGATGGGAGATGCGAACAACTCCATGTTAGTGGATGGGAGATGCTAACTACTCCATGTTAGTGGATGGGAGATGCTAACAGCTCCATGTTAGTGGATGGGAGATACTAACTACTCCATGTTAGTGGATGGGAGATGCTAACAGCTCCATGTTAGTGGATGGAAGACACTAACTACTCCATGTTAGTGGATGGGAGATGCTAACTACTCCATGTTAGTGGATGACAGATGCTAAGAGCTACTTGTTAGTGGATGGGAGATGCTAACAACTCCATGTTAGTGGATGGGACATGCTAACAACTCCATGTTAGTGGATGGGACATGCTAACAACTCCATGTTAGTGGATGACATATGCTCACAGCTACATGTTTGATTGATTGATTGATTGATTGATTTTATTTATTTCATTCTTTTTAAAAAGAAAGAAATTAAAAGGAACAGAAAGAAGTGAGACTTATGATGTCTGCCCCTATCAACATAAAATAAATGACAATTTGTCAAGACTTGTTAACATATCACAAAAAAAAGCAAAATTCAATACAACCATTTCATTGCCTGCGCCTTTAAGCTTGCATCCCATTTGGTTGCACTACCGCCACCTGCTGGTGAGGAGGGCTTACTACGCGTGGGGGTTTCTTGCTGAGTATCGGTGGCTGGCATCAGTAGCCTTCACGAGTACCCGATACTTTGAAATAAGGCCAGTATCGGCCCGATACGATACCTGGTATCGGTACTCGCACATCCCTAGTTTATATTAATAAAACATTGATAACATGAAAGATGAGATTCCAGAAAGTTTCAGATTTGTTGTTGGATTGATGCCAGCAGCCGCTGCAGTGAAGACAACAGGAATGGAAAAAAATGCATCAAATTTTCAAGAACAGTTTGAAGAGTTTGATTCCCAAAGACCAGATTTCAGACATGAACATCAGCCTCAGCTCCATCGCTCAGTCCCTCCAGCATGTTACCGGCCTGGGCATCTGGCTCTTTAAGAGCGAGGGAATTGTGGGTAATGTAGTTGGGTTCCTGGAAAAAGACGTGAGGTTGAGCGGGGTGTGAAGAGAGCGTTACTGTTTTGTTTTGGCCCGAATTCGCTCACTGTTTTTCTGTACGTAACTCGGCGACGGCGTTCTATTTTTTTTTTTTGTGTGACAATAAAGTCCCTTTTGAGCAAGACTTCTGCCTCCTTATATGACAAGGAAAACCGGACAGCAAGTTACCATCACGAGCCATTCTGGGTGCAGAGACCCGGTCTATTTCAGCGGTTCCGTACCACGGGTTAGGAGCCACTTAAGCTGAGGAGGTAACAAGCAGCTCCACCCTTCAGTTTGATCCCTTCACATCCACATGATCCACATGTTGGGATTCTTCCAGCTTTGGTCTCACAGGACGATCATCTGTGTTTCAGTGGAGACACAAAGAAAAAGCAGAAGAGGAGTTCTTTATAGATTTAACTGATATGATTCAAAACCAGCTGGATCTGATCAAAGAAACTGTCAACATTTAAACATCGTTTTAAAAATGTCAGTTCACAAACAGCATGAGAACCATGTAGTTTTCATGTTTGTCCACTAGGTGGAGCCCTCAATGAGTCCTGGTTCCAACAGCTGGTTCTACTGATGGACTTTATGATGATAGATTCATTTAATTCAGGTGTGTTGGAGCAGGAGAACACTGACAACATGGAGGACTGTGGCCCTTCAGGACCAGGTCCAGGACTACAGCAGGACCAGGAGAGTCCAGCCAGAGAAGTGAGCTGGTCCTGCTCCACTGGTGCTCAGCAGCCCGGCTCAGGACTCAGTCCCATCCTGACAGAGCGACAGCAGATGATGGAGCAGCTGGCTGACTGCACCAACAGCAGCAGCAGCTCAGAGGCTTCTGAAACTCTGGAACTCACAGCTCAGCTTCCATCTTCATCACATCAGCGCTGTCTGGCTGTCGTCACATGTGGAGCTCAGTAGAGCTGCTCCCACATTCCCGTCTGCAGAATCTCCACTTCCTCTTTCATTCAAACAAACCTTGATTGGGACCAGACTCTCAGTGTTGATCATGAAACTACAACTGTTTCACTTTTTAGCTCAAAAACTCAGAATTCATCAAGTCTGATGTTACGTGCCGAGGGCACGATTGGCTGTTGTCAGTTCCGGGTCAGGAGGTTGCGAAAGGAGAGGCAGCAGAGCTGGATGATGGTGCTCAAAAAGGTAGAGGTTTATTTACAAAAAAATGGTGAGGTGTCCAACAAAGGAAAAAGAACCAAAGAAAACGATGAGCAAAGGAACAAACAAGGTGGCTCAGGACGTGCTGCTGCAGGAGGGCAGGACCCGCTGGTCAACTCTCCCCCACAGGCAGCAGCTCCAGCTTCTCATGTTGTGGCTGATTGGCTCCACCTGGCATGGCTGATCCGAACAAGGGAGGTGAGGTGCAGAGCAGGAGAGCACTCAGACCCAAGACGGCCCCAGGGCTGTAACATCTGACTAGGAGGAGGAATCATCAGGGTTCTGGCTGCCTGCTCGCATCAGGTCCTGGCTGACTCTCCAACATCACATCTGAGGACTTCATCAAACCAAAGCCAGGTCCAACCTGTGTGGGGTCTGCATGTTCTACCTGAGCTGCTTCAGGAACATCTTGGAGTCTTTCAGCTTCCTGCCTGCTGCCTTCCTGACTGGAGAACTTTGATCTCTATGAACAGACCTCAGTGTGGAGGAACACTGGAACCCTGTGGAACCATGTGGTTCCTCCTGGACTGAAGGTTTCTTACCTCCATGTTGCTGCAGTTCTGGGTTCCATCTTCAGACCCTGGGTTCAGGTTCTCCTTCACTGTCTGCATGATGTTGACCATCACTGGACTGGGATTTGGCAGGAAGAGCATCTTGTTGCTTCAGCTTTGCCACTTCTTTCTGTAATTCGGTGTTTTGATTTTTCAGAGTTTCCATTTCCTTCTGCAGGTTCTGGAGGATCGTCTGCAGTGAACTTTCCTCCGACCCACTTGGACCAGCTGGTGGAGGTGTCTGGAGGAGTGAAGAAAAAAAAAGCAAACCAAATCATTTTGCAAAAAAAAAAAAAAAAAAAAAACCCAAAAACAAATAAAATTCTACAGCTGAACCATCTGTCACTGACTGACAACCAGGAAGTGGGCGTGGCTTCAGGGCGAAAAATTGCAATGATTAAAAACATGAAAAAGTTATTAGAATAAAACAGAAAAGCTAAAAATTATTATAAATGAAAGAACAATTTAAAACTGACTGGCAGAGGAAGAGAAAACAGAAAACAGGAGGATCCAATGAGATAAAAGATAACAGAGTAGAGAAGAATGGACACAAATGGATGAAGTGAAAATAATTACATTAAACTACATTAAAGAAGATGACAGAATACAGAAGCTAAACAGGAATAAAGCATAAGAAGAAAATAAAATAAAATATAATACAAAGTAAGAATCAATAGAAACAGATCAATGAAAGACGACTGTGGTGAGAAAGTGAAAAACAGAAAACTAGAAGACAATTTAGAGAGTGAAATGACAATAAAAATCAGTATTATTGGATATCAGGTCTGAAGCTGCAGGAACTTTCTAAAAGCTCCTGGATGCGACCAGACCAGAGAACATCTGTCAACATCAGCAGCTATTAACAGACCTCAGTGTGGAGGAACACTGGAACCCTGAAGTTCCTCCTGGACAGAAGGTTCCTCACCTCCATGCTGTCAGTGTTCTCCTGATCCGTGGATCCAGGTTCTCCTCTGACATCTGGAGCAGCTGGAACTTCACTGGACTTGGATTTGACAAGAGGATCAACTTCCTGCTTCAACTCTTTCTCTAATTCCTTCATTCTCTCTGGTATTTGCAAACTGTCTGAGAAATATTCAGTTTCCTCCATCGACCTCCTCCGACCATCCTGTTGAGGCGTCTGCAGTATGAAGTGAAACAAAGCAGAAAGTAAATCAATACCAAAGCAAACCAGGAACTATTGGAACAAAACAAAATACCAAAAACTCAACAGTTCAACTGTCAGACTGATAACCAGGAAGTGGGCGTGGCTTCCAGGAAACAACAGCGTTAAGAATTGAAATGGTGGTGGCTCTGATGGAGGTCTGGAGGTGGCGTCATCCTCCTGTCTTGTCTGCTGTTTTCCTGGTGGTTGTCTTTTATTTTTTTTATGTCTCTACGCCACACAGCGCCCATCACTGGATGTGGTCATTCTTCCTGATTAATTCAACCAACAGCTCGATAATGCAAACATTGGGGAGCTGCGGCTGTCCCGTCTAACTCTTTTTTTTAGAGTTTTAGACTCCTGCAGCTGTTGTAACATGTGCTCGTCTCTAGTTATTTTGCGTTGTAATGTTTTAAGATCACTTTCTAGTTGCTTTTTCTTTTAAGGCAATGCCTTTTTATTTTGACCACTATGTCAATACAGTTACCTCTCAACACTGCTTCAGCACCACCCCTTAAGGTGGAAGGAGAGACTGAACCATGACCATTAATGGTAAAGCAACCTTCCATTGTCTCTTAATTGTTGTTGTCTGGTTGCATCTGTAAACATGGACACATTTAGCCTCCAGTACCTAAAGTGTCTCTCTGAGTTTTAGCTTCACTTCATTTGTACTGGACCAGGATCAGATCATGTTATAGGTTCCACGGCACATTACTGAAACAAAGCATTATTCCATATCATTTATGAAGGTTTTTTTTTAAATGCACAACATTCTAGACTATGACCCCTGTACTGAAGAAACAAATGTGAAATGCTTTGTTCTTGGGTGAAGTGATCTCCAAACATGTACAAGTTCATCCAGCATATATTTGACTGCTTTGGATTTACGGCTCGGGGGTCCAGGCTCCTGGGATAATTTATCTTTTTTTTCCTCAGAACATGTTCTGGTCTCTGTCGGTAGTTTCATCACCTGAGTCGTCCTGACCAGATTCTGATTTTCATATCAATCAGGAGTTAAAGTTTAGCATAAATCAGCCAATCAGAGCTCCTCCTCTGCCCACGCGATGCCGTCATGTGACATCTGGTTTACAGTGTTCAATATGGAGACGTCCTGCTGGAAGCTTCAGAACGAGATTTCAGAACGCTGTGGGGGACGCCACGTTAGCTCCGCCCATATCTACAGCCCATGGAGGAGACATAACAGACGAGCTGTACTCAAACCTGCACTGTTCAGTCCCAACCTGTACCCTGTTGGACCTCCATAAGCAGCATTTTTGATGAAACAATACAACCTTTTAACAGTTACTGTTGAAGGTTCAATCAAACATCAGACCACATTCATGTTCAGCAACAGTCTTCAGTCACTATCAAAGAAAAATGTTCCTGAAGCTGAAATAATCCAGGATGAAAGTGGAAATAAATCTGTTACCTCTGACTGGGAGGCTCTGAAGAACGTCTTGATGCTGGTCTCCATGTTCCTGTTGAATTTACCTTCGAGCAATTTGTCGTGGTAGAACAGACAGTCCAGAGTCAGTCGGACTCTCGGGTCTGTCACCAGTCTGCTGCTGGGAGAAATCTCTCGCTCAGGATTGAAGGTGTGATGCATCACCACCAGAACGGCTGCTTTACCAGCTGGAAAAAAGATGATTAGCATTAGCATGACTCAACAGATGTTAGCTTCTCTTTTTTAGAGCTGGTCTGGCCAGATTTTGGCGCCAGCTTCCTACTGGGTGCAGGAGGATGACAGCGCCATCTGCAGTCCGACTTCTTCAGTACTGTGTCCCAGGTATGAGAAAGTTGATACGCCCCCTCTGCCCGGTTCACAGTCTGGGGGGCGCGTTTCCGGATCTCGATGGCCTCCCTGATCCAGCAGTGGCACTTGTTGCTTTCCGTGCCGATGATCTGGGCATGATCCCAGTCCATGAGGTGGTTTTCCCTCTATAGTGATTGGAGATGGCAGACTTTAGCTGTTCCTGCTCTGCCTGTCGTTTAGAGGAGCGTGTGCACGCTTTTGATGTTTCTTTTTCACATTCAGTGCGATGTTCTTTTGTCCTGATGTTGAAGGCTCTGCCAGTCTCCCTGACGTTGGATTTGTTGCACAACAAACAAGGTATTTCGGAAATAATATTGCATGGTGACACTTCCATACATCAGAGGGATCGCAGAGAGAATACAACGGGCCATGAATAAGCACAACATCAGCACCCCAGTAAAACCACACATAAAACTACGGCAGTTATTAGTACATCCCAAGGACTTGCACCGTTTGTCCACCAGAGGGAGCTCTGACTCCTTTCATATCCTTCTTAGTCCTCACTGCTGCTAAGCTACAACCAGGAAACACTGCAAACATTACTTTTGCCTCACCGAGCGGACGTGCATGTTTATTGTTGATGCTCCGTTTTCCCAGTGAACGACGAACGTGAGAACCATCACCCAGCAGTGTGCATGTTCCCTGTCAGCTGTGATCTGACTGTGTACTTTTCCTTGCGGTGCCCACATGCCGTGCGGCGCCAGTCTTCCTCATTTGGGAGGATGATGTTGGTTCATTCTTGCCGCTGTTCAGTTTTCCACATGGAGTCACTCAGTAGTTTAAATGAGTGTTTTTTTTCCTGAATGATTAACCGACGGAGTGTCGGAGTTTGTGCCGGCAGGAGCGCTCGTTTCTACCCCCGTGCATTTCAGGCGGGTGGTGTTAGTCTATGTTATATTGTTTGTCATTCAAATAGACCCTCCAGGAATCCGCAATTCCGTGATCGCAGAATTTTTTGCGGAAATCACATCTGTCTGCGGATTCACGGACCTTCGCTGGATTTTAATGCGGAATCTAAACTTTTTCTCTGCAGATTCCTGGTGGGTCTGTTCAGTAGGGGAGGGGTTAATAATGATTACCATTACTGTCTGTGTGCAGCAACCGTCATGATGTTGTGTCACTCTTAGTTTTACTTTGGCAGAAACTACTACAACGTGACTGGCTGTAACAGCATCTCACAGCCGCTTATCCGGGGCCGGGTCGCGGGGGCAGCAGTCTCAGCAGGGATGCCCAGACTTCCCTGTCCCCAGACACTTCCTCCAGCTCTTCCGGGAGGATCCCAAGGCGTTCCCAGGCCAGCCGAGAGACATAGTCTCTCCAGCGTGTCCTGGGTCTTCCCCGGGGTCTCCTCCCGGTGGGACATGCCCGGAAAACCTCCCCAGGGAGGCGTCCAGGAGGCATCCTGAACAGATGCCCGAGCCACCTCAGCTGGTCCCTCTCGATGTGGAGGAGAAGCGGCTCTACTCTGAGCTCCTCCCTGGTGACTGAGCTCCTCACCCTATCTCTAAGGGAGCGCCCAGCCACCCTACGGAGGAAGCTCATTTCGGCCGCTTGTATCCGGGATCTTGTCCTTTCGGTCATGACCCAAAGTTCATGACCATAGGTGAGGGTGGGAACGTAGATTGACCGGTAAATCGAGAGCTTCGCCTTTCGGCTCAGCTCCCTCTTCACCACAACGGACCGATACAACGACCGCATCACTGCAGACGCTGCACCGATCCGCCTGTCAATCTCACGCTCCATCTGTCCCCCACTCGTGAACAAGACCCCAAGATACTTAAACTCCTCCACCTGGGCTAGGGTCTCTCCACCTACCTGGAGAGGGCAAGCCACCTTGTTCCGGTCGAGGACCATGGCCTCGGATTTGGAGGTGCTGATCCTCATTCCTGTCGCTTCACACTCGGCTGCGAACCGCCCCAGTGCATGCTGTAGGTCCTGGTTCGATGAAGCCAACAGGACATCATCTGCAAAAAGCAGAGATGAAATCCTGTGGTCCCCGAACCGGACCCCCTCCGACCCCTGGCTGCACCTAGAAATTCTGTCCATAAAAATGATGAACAAAACCGGTGACAAAGGGCAGCCCTGCCGGAGTCCAACATGCACCGGGAACAGGTCCGACTTACTGCCGGCAATGCGGACCAGACTCCTACTCCGGTCATACAAAGACCGGACGGCCCTTAACAAGGGGCCCCGGACTCCGTATTCCCGGAGCACCCCCCACAAGACACCACGAGGGACGCGGTCGAATGCCTTCTCCAAATCCACAAAACACATGTGGACTGGTTGGGCAAACTCCCACGAACCCTCGAGCACCCTATGGAGGGTATAGAGCTGGTCCACTGTTCCACGACCAGGACGAAAACCGCATTGTTCCTCCTGAATCCGAGGTTCGACTATCGGTCGGATCCTCCTCTCCAGTACCCTGGAATAGATTTTCCCGGGGAGGCTGAGGAGTGTGATTCCCCTATAGTTGGAGCACACCCTCCGGTCCCCCTTTTTAAACAGGGGGACCACCACCCCGGTCTGCCAATCCAGAGGCACCGTCCCCGACCGCCACGCGATGTTGCAGAGACGTGTCAACCAAGACAGTCCCTGCACATCCAGAGACTTGAGGTACTCAGGGCGAATCTCATCCACCCCCGGTGCCTTGCCACCGAGGAGCTTACCAACCACCTCGGTGACTTCAGCTTGGGTGATGGACGAGTCCACCTCTGAGACCTCAGCCTCTGCTTCCTCCACGGAAGACGTGGCGACGGGATTGAGGAGGTCCTCGAAGTATTCCTTCCACCGTCCTGTGATATCCCCAGTTGAGGTCAGCAACTCCCCACCTTCACTGTAAACAGTGTTGGCGGAGACCTGCTTTCCCCTCCTGAGGCGCCGGACGGTTTGCCAGAATTTCTTCGAGGCTGACCGATAGTCCTCCTCCATGGCCTCCCCGAACTCCTCCCAGACCCGAGTTTTTGCCTCCACAACTGCTCGGGCTGCAGTTCGCTTGGCCTGCCGGTACCCGTCAGCTGCTTCGGGAGTCCCATGAGCCAGCAAGGCTCGATAGGACTCCTTCTTCAGCTTGACGGCAGCCCTTACTTCCGGTGTCCACCACCGGGTTCGGGGGTTGCCGCCACGACAGGCACCGGAGACCTTACGACCACAGCTCCGAGCAGCTGCTTCGACAATGGAGGTGGAGAACATGGTCCACTCAGACTCAATGTCTCCAACCTCCCTCGGGACATGAGAGAAGCTCTCCCGGAGGTGGGAGTTGAAAACCCTGCTGACAGAGGGTTCCACCAGACGTTCCCAACAGACCCTCACAATACGTTTGGGTCTGCCAAGTCTGTCCGGTTTTCTCTTCCGCCAGCGAATCCAACTCACCACCAGGTGGTGATCGGTCGACAGCTCTGCTCCTCTCTTCGCCCGAGTGTCCAAAACACACGGCCGAAGGTCAGATGACACAACAACAAAGTCGATCATCGACCTCCGCCCGAGGGTGTCCTGGTGCCAAGTGCACTTATGGACACCCCTGTGCTCGAACATGGTGTTCGTTATGGACAAACTGTGACTAGCACAGAAGTCCAATAACAGAACACCACTCGGGTTCAGATCAGAGAGGCCATGCGATCCAATCACCCCCTTCCAGGTCTCACTGTCGCTGCCCACGTGGGCATTGAAGTCCCCCAGTAGAACAATGGAGTCTCCAGTCGGAGCACTGTCCAGCACCCCTCCCAGGGACTCCAAGAAGGCCGGGTACTCTGCACTGCTGTTCGGCCCATAAGCCGAAACAACAGTGAGGCACCTATCCCCGACCCGAAGGCGCAGGGATGCGACCCTCTCGTTCACTGGGGTGAACTCCAACACATGGCGGCTGAGCTGCGGGGCTATAAGCAAACCCACACCAGCCCGCCGCCTCTCACCGCGGGCAACGCCAGAGAAGTGTAGAGTCCAGCCCTTCTCGAGAGGTTGGGTTCCAGAGCCCAGGCTATGTGTGGAGGTGAGCCCGACTATATCTAGCCGGTATCTCTCAGCCTCCCTTACAAGCTCGGGCTCCTTCCCCCCCAACGAGGTGACATTCCATGTCCCTAGAGCTAGTCTCTGTGTCTGAGGATCGGGTCGCCGGGCACCCTGCCATCGGCTGCCACCCAATCCACATTGCACCCAGCCCCTACGATTCCCTCGGCGGGTGGTGGGTCCACCGGAGGGTCGGCCCACGTCGCCCCTTCGGGCTGAGCCCGGCCGGGCCCCGTGGGCAAAGGCCCGGCCACCAGGCGCTCGCTTGCGAGCCCCAACCCCAGGCCTGGCTCCAGGGTGGGGCCCCGGCTGCGCCATACCGGGCGACGTCACGGGCCTCGATTGTAATATATTCATAAGGGCTATTGACCTGCCCTTGGTCTGGCCCATCACCCAGGACCTGTTTGTCATGGGAGACCCTGCCAGGGGCATAAAGCCCCGGACAAAATAGCTCCTGGGATCATGTGGGCACTCAAACTCCCCCACCACTTTAAGGTGGCAGGTCAGGGGGGAGGACAACATGTTTTTGTACTTGAAAATTCCTCTCTGTTGGAAAGTTAAACAAATACTAAAGGACAAAGTGTTGTAAAAAAAAGTGAAATGTTCTGCCTGCAGTTGATATTTTTGTTGTTGGAAGGGTTTCGGGACCAAAACAAAAGTTATTTTATTCATTAAATAATTTGTAAATTTATCGGCCAATATATCGGATATCGGAATTTTTTTCTGTCAAATATCATAATTGGCATCAGCCTCCAAAAAGCCATATCGGTCGGGCCCTAATCAGGACAAAAGAACATCGCACTGAATGTGAAAAAGAAACATCTAAAACAAGCGCACGCTCCTCTAAATGACAGGCAGAGCAGGAACAGCTAAAGTCTGCCATCTCCGATCACTATAGAGGGAAAACCACCTCATGGACTGGGACCATGCCCAGATCATTGGCACGGAAAGCAACAAGTACCACCACTGGATCAGGGAAGCCATCGAAATCCAGAAACGCGCCCCCCCAGACTGTGAACCGGGCAGAGGGGGCGTATCAACTTTCTCATACCTGGGACACAGTACTGAAGAAGTCGGACTGCAGATGGCGCTGTCGTCCTACTGCACCCAGTAGGAAGCTGGCGCCAAAATCTGTATAAATCAGCTGACCAGACGTCACAGCAACATCACGTGACACTTCTGAAGAAGGCTGCAGCTTGGCAGCCGAAACATGTAAAGGTAGTCAAGAAATCACTGGCCTGATTATAAGAATCCAAACTATGAATTCACCAAAAGGCCTAATGAACCTGATCGGACTACACATAGAGAATGCATGCACACACAGGGAGAACATGCAAACTCCACAAAGAAAGGCCCCAAGTCATGGCTGGTATTTGAACCCAGGACCTTCTTGCTTGTGGCAGTAATCAGCCCACCACCATGTGGCCTCAGAATAATTAGGATCTAAGAATAAATAGTGCACAAAACAAGGGATCTGCTGGCTGTGAATAAGATAACAACAGTTCACATCTGGTAGGAGTTTAGTGTATTTCCTGTCTCTGAAGTGTCTTCAAGTGTCTGTTTAACTTTATTGTCATAAGCGCCTCCCTGAATGTGACAGCTGAAACTGGCGATGTGTCCCTGTGAGTTAGTGGTGATGAGTCTCGAGAAGATGCTGTTTTCTTAGTCTGTTTATCCTCACTTTAATACATCTGTCATGCCTCCCACAGGGAAACGGGTCAAACAGCTGAGAACCGGGACGTAATCTGTCCTTGATAATGTCCTGAGGTCTGCTGACGCACTGGGTGGAGTAGATGTCTATGAGGGGGGAGGACAGAGAGGACGGCCACTGACCCTGTCTGCTGTTTGCTCGTCTTCTGCAGCCTCAGTCTGTCTGCCTCAGTGCAGCTCCTGAACCAGGTGGAGTCAGTCTGTCAGCAGGCTCTCCATGGACGAGTGGCCGAAGGCCAGCAGCAACTTCCTGTCCAGCCTGGACTTCCTGAGGACTATCATGTTTTGTCCTCTCTGTGTTTGTGGTGTTTCCAACGTTGTCTCTCGTTTCAGGCCCTATGGTTTCCCCTCCTCGTGCCTGTTTTGTTTTCCTGCCCTGATTTGTTCACCTGTGCCTGAGCAGTCATTGCCGTCACCTGGTGGTCTGGGCTGATAAGGGGCTCTCTGTCTATGTTCGGATCATCTTGTTTCCTGTCTCATGTCTGTGTGCTCATCATGCTCCTGCTGTGGCAGCTCCAAGTCCTGAATTTTGTGCCTGAGTCCACGATGGATTCCTCCCTCTGTACAGGGGACTTTTATGAACTTTCATGATGAGTTATTCCCCCTACTCCGGCAGTGCCTGGCATCTCGGGCCCTCCTCCACGCACCTTCCTCCCTCAAACATGACAGATTCCAGGGAAGTACTTCCTGTTCAGGCTGTACTTCTGATCTGGACTCCCAGCAACCTGAATGTGTGGGCTCTCCACACACTCGCTGTTCATGTAGTGTGTGTGTGTGTGTGTGTGTGTGGGGCGGGGGTCGGTTCTGTTCCTTCTGAAGTCTATGATCTCTTTTTTTAAGAGGTGTTTGGTGTCAGGTTATCTATCTTCACACCAGGCTCTCGTGATCTCAATCTGCTATCTTGTGTCTTAAGCAGGGCCGGCTCTAGGCATAGGCGAACTAGGCGGCCGCCTAGGGCGCCATGTCCCGAGGGGGGCGCCGCGGTCGTACAAGGGGCGCCACGACGCTTTGTGTTCCGTGTGCCCCGCCGTGCAGCGGTCCGACGTACTGCGCTCCTCGTCCTCGGCGCTGCCCGGCACTGATCGGTATTGTTCGGCATCGCTCCTCAGCGCGCACCCCCTCCCCCCCCCGCTCAACACATGTCGGGACCGCTCGAAAAACACGCTCCCATGGGGCGCTCGTCTCGGGCTCGCCTAGGGCGCCTCTGAAGTCCGGGCCGGCCCTGGTCTTAAGCAAATGTCCACAAGTTCTTGGCGGATATGTCACCTTAATTCTGAAGCATAGAGTCTGTGGGGAGTGCAGTGAGCCACCACATCACCTCCAACACACTTCAGACTAGCCTACAGCAGCCTATAACAGATGATAGAGCATCTTCCAAAACTAACTATTGAAGCTTCAGTTATTATCCAGTGTGGTTTTCAAAAGGTTGATCTTTGATCTGACGAATCAGGGACACAAGATAAAACATTACTTACCGAGCAGATGCTCCATGGCCTCGCTGATTTCCGTTTGAACGATGACGGGACAGAAAACCAGACAGTAGTCAGCTTCTTCAGGAGACGTCGCCTCAGTTTGACCCAAAGATTTTAAGGTTTCAACAACAGATTGATGAGTTCCATTTGTTCTTCCTGTCAGGATGATGAAGAACTTCTCCCAAGATTCTGAAAATGTTTTAAAAAAAGAAACATTGAAGTCAAACTTCACATGAAAAATGATTTTTTTTTTTCTAAAAGATTCTTCAGATTTTAAGCTGAATTTTTTACAAAATACTTGAACTGCTTCTGTGTAAGAAGATCACTGGATAAACTGGAATTGTACTTTACATTTAAGTTAGTTCAGTGAAAAACTGCACAACACACTGTTTTTAAATGTCTTATTGAGTTTTTTGTAAGATGCAAAATGCCAACATGACACTATCTTCCTTAAAATATAAATTGTGAAAAATTGTCAGGTCGTTTAGTTTTGCACTTTAACCAAGATTTCATCTTATCTGAATTGCATTAATTTTCATTTATTCAACTTGGTTTTAACATGTTTCAGGGAAAAAGAAAACACTGAAACGAGAGACGTTGCCTTTTGTTTTTGTCACTCATTTGCACCTCTCTCTCGTATCCTTTTGTTTTTGCTTGTGTTCTCTTTTCTTGATTCTCTGAGTGATTGCCTCCAGCTTTTATATGTTCTTTCCCTCAGGGGGAAAAAAAAAACAGGATAAACAGGAAGTAGCTATGGAAGCCCAAGAGACTTTGCACTATTCCAAATTTTGACACCAATATTTTTTTATTTTACTGCAAGTGAATATCGGCACTAAATATTGGTTATCGTCCTCCTTGACTACCGATAATCGGTATCGGCCCTGAAAATTCCATATCGGTCTGTCTCTACTAAAAACAGAGTTAAAGGTATACTGGAGGATTCTCTGCCGATTTTATACAACATGGCCTATTTGCCATTTTTGGAGCACTGCGCATGCGCAGCTCCCTCCCCATGAGGACTGTCGGAGCGCGCACGTCAGTCGCATGTCAGTTTGTTTACATCCGCGCAGCTGGAGCATCGTCTTTCCGCATAGGATTAAAACACATTTGTAATCATGTCGGACTCTTCATCGGTCAGTAATAACCCTTTGGGAATTACGTATGAGCGGAAGGGCGCGCACAGAGGCGGCAACTCGACGTGATATGTCATCACGCAAAAGTGGTCCCACATTGATTGGGATTATGACTGCCCAATTACGATTTGGAACCATACAATTCTGATTGGTTCTAAGGATCCTCCAGTATGTCTTTAATGATTTCTCACCTGGAGCTTCGTCCTCTGACTCGTCTCTGAAAACACAAAGAGGAAGTTGAAGTGAACACCTCAACACAGTGACAGCAGATGAAGCTGCAGCCTCTCAGACGCCTCTTTCACATTTCCACACTCTCATAAAGCAGAAGATAACATACCTGATAGGAAGTCCTTCTGCCATGACTGGCACCTGTCAAAGAGAGAAGAGTGTTTATCTTTCTATAGCTGCATTTCCATGACCTGAGAAGTTTCTAGTCTCCTGAGGTGGTTTTTCAGGCATGTTGATAAAGAAGAGTCTTGCATAAGTGTAAAGGAAATGCTTTACCCACATTTACATGTCAGCAGATGTGTCGTATGACGCTGTGTGACCAGTCTGTTCAAGTAAAGATGGTGCAGTACAGTTGGATAGAGGAGGAAATGGAAATATCTTTACATATGATTGAAGAGAATAATACGAGGGGGGACCCAAAAGTCCCCGGACTGTGGTTATAAAAAAATACAAAAACAAACAAAAAAAAACAAGAAAGATTTCAGACTTTAGGCTGTTATATGTCGCTATAGCATAGCCTTGAGGATAACTCGTTTTGCCCTCGTCGGTGACTGACAGGCTCCTGAGGTGTGTCACGGAAGGCTCGCTTTGCCTTCATTTTGGACTGACAGGCTCGCCTTGGAGAACTCAGTGGCAGCCATTACAGTGACTTTCAAAAGCTGCAACATACAGTCAACATGAGCCAAGTGAAAGAATCTGTGTCAGTGTCACAGCGTGCTGAATCTAGAAAGGTTAAATGACAGAGAAAGCTCTGGAGGAGAAGATTCGTAATGCTATAGAAAAGCTAAGCTGGGTCAGTTGACAAGTAAGATGAATCAGATTAATCAGCTGATGGAGGCTGGTGATGACAATAATCTGCCAGTTGTACAGACAACATTGATGGTTGAATTCAACAAGCTATTTGGAGAGTTTTGTGAACTTAATATCTCAGTCAAAGCGTTATTGAGTGAGATATCAGAAGATGAGATGAAGGCAGATCAGCATGGCTGGTTCACACGCGAGGCGGACATGTTCTATAGCTGGGCTACTCAACCCACGGCCCGCGGGCCGCATGCGGCCCGCAAGCTGTAACGGTGCGGCCCACAGCTGATTGTAAGCAGTGAAAAAAAAAATCGACTTTTAATGAGGAAAAAACGTTTCTGATATGCAGACACCAGAGGGCAGTGTGTTTGACCTGCTGACAACAGGCAGATAAGTGTTGCAATTGTGGGGCTGTACCAGCTGGTGGCGGTAATGCGCCAATAGGCTGTTTGCTCACTGCCAAAAACAAAAGACTCAAAGAAGACTGATTGAAGTGGAGTTCATGGCTGCTGCCGGTAAAGTTAAACTAAAGTTATGTGATGAACACAGGAAAGTTCAACCGTCATGGGAGGAAGAATTTGCTTTTCTGGAGGTAAATAACAAGCCAGGTGCCTTCTTTGCCTAAAACCGTCCATTCCTAAACGAGCGAATCTTCAGCGTCGCCACGACAGCTGTCAGGAATTTATTACAGTAGGACTGCACCGCTCAACCTGTGACAACACTGCCACTGTTCTGTCACTGAGACACTCCCGAAAGTTTTGTTTTTCTTATTATTAATCCTACGTGTATTGGACTTTGCTAAGAAATGTGATACATCATCCTGATTTCAAGAGAGGGTAATTGTTTTAGCTGTGACCTTCTGTAGGGCTGCTGTTGTGCACAATTTCTGAGTAATGCACACCTGTGTTTTTCTTCTGTCACTGTTCTCCAAAAAGTAAGTCACCTGCAGAGCTATGTTTGTATGCTTTACAATGATTTTTTTTTTTTTTTTTTGCCACCGGTGATCTTTTTTTGTGATGCACAAGATTTAATTTTTACTTCATTTATTTTTTGCAGGAGTAGGCCAATTATTTTTGTAAAGAATCCCTTAATTTATTTACTTTTTTGTGGAAAAAGACCTGCTTTTTTGTTGTAATTTAGTGAATTTCTCAAACGCATTGCTTGAAAAATATTTAAAATACTTATGTTTTGTTACAAAAAATGCTAATATGTGTAGTAAGTATATTTATATTTTGTGAATAAAGCCTCATTTTATAATTTGATATCTGACTTTTTTTAAATGTCATGCCATTTCACCTTTTTGCTTTTTATTGGAAATGCAGAAAACAGCCACAAATAGATCTATAAGGCTGAGTGTAATATATTTTCAACAAAGTCTTATTTTAGTTTTACAAAAGACTAATGCAGTTGTCTTTCTATTGTAATGCATTTAAAATGTCATTATTGAATATTAATTACATTATTTAAATGTCTTTTACATAATTCAGTCATATAAATTAGCAAACCGAGGTTGCGGCCCACGCAAACAGAGATGTTTTTCTATGTGGTCCTCGAGCAACGGTAAGTTGAGTAGCCCTGTTCTATAGCTTCAACGTGAGAGCTGAAGCATGGATTAAGGAAGTGCAACAGCGTTTAATTGACGCAGAGAGGACAAACAATGAGGTTGCACCTGAAGATAGTGCATCTGTCGCAGGTGTTGGGGAAAAAGAGAGGATCTAAAACGCCTTCAGCAATGTTATCGCGGTCATCATCATCTGCTTCATCAGCGCGTGTGAAAGCCGAATTGGAGAAGGCTGAGTTACTAGCCCAAGCCTTGAAACAGAAGAGACTGCTCGATGAACAGGAGGCGGAGTTAAAGGCAGACAGAGAAGAACTGCAAATCCAGACTGCTTCAGCTGCCTCAGAAGCGAAGTGTAGAGTGCTGGAGGAGTTGGCAAGCCAGGCAGGTTCATCTAGTGTGAGCCAAGAAGACGGGATGAACTCTTATCTTGAGACTGCACAAGCTCGCAAAGAAGCCATGCCTCCTCACCCTGCTGCTGACAGAACAGAGCCGACCAGCAACATCGACCACAGTATTCCTGTGAGAGATAGACAGAGGGAGCAGGAAGCTCCACAACCAGAATCCACACGAGGCATCGTGGACTTCTTAGTCAAGCAGCAGAACCTTACTGCTCTGCCTCCTCAGAAGATTCCAGTATTCCAGGGCGATCCTCTGGAGTACAGGTTATTCATTAGAGCCTTCGAACATGTAGGACAAAACAGTGACAAAGACCAGCTGTACTTCATAGAGCAGTACACAGAAGGACAACCCAGAGAGCTGGTCAGAAGTTGCTTTCACATGGAACCAGAACATGGCTACTGCACAGCAAAGAAGCTCTTAAAGGAGCACTTTGGAGACGGATACTAGATTTCAATGGCCTACATGGACAAGGCACTGAACTGGCGGGCTATCAAGTCAGATGATGGAGAAGCTCCTCACTCCTTTGGACTCTACCTCACTGGATGTCTCAATGCCATGAGGGACTTGGAGTGCCATATTGGCCCGAATATAAGACGATATTTTTTTCCAGGAATGGTATTCTCAAAAATGGGGTCGTGTTATAATCGAGGAGAAGATGGAGCCAAAGAACCGGTCAGCTGTACTGCCTCTGCTTGCATGCAGTGGCTCAGCCGCCCCGTTAGGGGGAGCTAGTGAGCTGGACAGAGTGTAAGCCTACACTGTAATAAATGAATCTATGCCATGTAAATTATAATCAATTTAATAGGTAAATGATATTCAATATTATTATGTTCTTGCTTTTGTCACAATCATTTGATTAAAAAAAACATTAAAATATTAGGAGAAATATCTACTTATTTTAGTGAGACAAAAAACAAGCATTCTGTTTATGTGATTCCAAACACAGAGATAAATCAATGAATCCAACTTAATGTTTTTAAACCGTTTTTAATTGAGAACCACTTCCTGTTGAAGCAGGAAGTTGTCTTCTGAATGCTGCATTACCCACCTACAAGACATTTGAAGGCTTGCATGGTAAGTCTCCAGCTTTTTCCATATTTCTCTGCAATATGACAATTACTAAGTTGTAGAAATGTACATTATTTTCTCATGCAAAAAGTATCGAAATAATATGTAGGTTGCAGATAGGTTACAGTTTTCTGTGGTTATGTTTCCTATGCTTCTTTAATAGGCTATTGTTAATACATTAAAATTGTGTAAATAACTTTCACTGAGTGAAATGTTGAGAGATGAAGCTGAAGGTATAGGTTGTCTTGTCTTTCTTTTTAAGTTTTTTTTTTTTGTTGTTTTTTGGCTGTGCTTCAGTTAGCTTACTTCCTCTATATCAGCACGTTGACCAGCCAGGTAAATTGCTCTCTGCATTGTCGTTGTTTTTAGTAAATGTGTTATGAAAAGAACTGAAATCATTTTTCTTTTATCATTTTAACATTTAATTTGTGCAGCTGGAGCCCATACCTGTCCATGCTTATGGACAGAGAGTGTGTGGTGCAGAGCAGCACATAGTGCACGCTATTACAGTATACTCAGTGTATACTTTGGAGACAGTTAATTTATTGACTGAACTCTTGTTGTCCCAAACACAGTTTTTGGAACTATGGACATTCTTTCGTAATTAATGGCGACTATTTCAATTTTCCGCAGAGGGCGGACAGTGGCGTTGGACGGCTGTTTTAGTTACAACTCAAAATACAGCCCAGGTTCAAAAGTCCCCAAGTTATCCTTTAAGGGGACTGCAACAGTGAGTAAAGGTTCTCAATAAACTTCAGCTTGAAAATGTGCTTTATTTGGTTATCCACCAAATATTAATATGGCTTGCACAATGATTGTTTGTCATCAAATGATGTGATATACCAACTACATTTTTTTGGACAGTTGTATATTATAACATTAAATCCAATTTCATCTTGCAGGACATGAGAACTCCGAGCTTTTGAAAGAACTTGTCTTGGCCATCATGTCACCACCAAGCCTGGGACTTCAGCAACTGAAAGACCAAAGGAGGATCTCACCTTTTTGTTTATGTTTGTTCTGTGAGATTCATTTGAATGTTTCATTGTCTACATCTTGAATTTAGTGTATTTTAAAACATGCTCTTAAAAACTTATTAGCATCTGGTGATTGTAGAGCTGATGTTGGTTCAGCAATTAATGTTCAAGTAGCCTTGAACATTAAAGGATAAGTTCGGTTTAAGCAGTTTTCACGTTGTTTATAGACTGAAGTAGAACAATATACTCACCCAGAAGGCTTTTCTGATCCAAACAGTACTTTTTGAGAAAGTTAGATCCAAAATCGAGAGACGCACATCCCTACACTGTTAGCAGACGGGGCATGTGTATATCCGCTCCTAAAACGGTTTTAATCATCCAAAAACTCATTAGTTTCACCAATATTTCATCACGGTCCGCTCAGCCTCTCCTCCACCACAGCCCGGTGTCGCCAGATATGTCATATATGCAGATATATGTTGGATTTGAATGTATTACTTGGTGTCCACATGTATCTCGACACTTAAATCTAGATATCTATGTCTGTATGTCTAGGCGGTGGTGTGACATAAGCAGGAGCTATGGAAGCCGCAATGTTGTTGTTGTGTGTGTGTTTTTTCCCGATCCGAACGCATATTTCTGATACCTGCTATGTAGATATTGGTGTCTACATACGCGTGGACTTTGATTCAGGACCCCCCACCCCTCTCTCTCTCTCTTTTTGAGGTTTTTTTTTTACATGCTGCATTTGTCAGTATCTACAGATTACATTGACTGACGATACCTGCATGGAAAAAAAAAAAAAGTAGTGTGTTCATACGTTTTGCTTAATGTGGAGTGTTTTATTTTCTTGATTTTTATTATTGATATGGTCCCCATGCACTTTATTACACTTTCATTTCATTGTATGATTTCTGTATATTTATTTTACTCATCATTTAACTACTGCCTTTTAAAAAATAATGGACAGAAAACCAAGGATGTGTCAGCTTAGGTATTCTAATGTTGGGTTGTATCATTTGCACTATACTGTGGTCAAGCATTGTACTGTTTCAATTTTAGGATGCTGGCGGCATTTAAAATAAAGGCAAGAGTTCTACATTAATGGTTGAATTTGTGATTAATTAAAAACAAGATTTAATTGATGTAATTAAATAAATTAAAATCAATGCACTGATAAATTTAGATGATTATTACTAAATTGTATATCATTGAAGTGTAGAATTCAAAATCCCTACGGACTCGGCTGCTCGGATGTGGGGGGGAGGGAGTTCCAGAGACGAGGGGCCGCTATAGAAAAAGCTCTGTCCCCCCGAGTTTTCAACCTCGACCTGGGGATGACAAGAAGGCGATGGTCAGCCGACCGTAGCGCTCTGGTCGGGGTGAAAGGGAGGAGAAGATCAGCCAGGTACGGTGGGGCAAGGTGGTGCAGAGATTTAAAGACTGTTAAGAGAATTTTAAAATCAATGCGGTAGCGGACGGGGAGCCAGTGGAGGGAAGCGAGAACCGGAAAACTTCAAAGCTTCAAAACTTCTATGTCGATGACTGCCTTAAATCGGTTAGTTCTGAAGAGGAAGCAGTGTCCTTGTGTTATGAGTTGAGAGACATTCTTACCTCTGGAGGATTTCGGCTCGCAAAGTGGGTTAGTAACAGCCATGCTGTGTTGTCAGCTATCCCTGCAAAGGAGACAGCCAAGGAGCTAAGGGACCTGGATCTTGACTTGGACACACTCCCTGTCGAGTGAGCTTTAGGAGTCCGGTGGTGCACAGAGAATGACAGCTTCAAATTCAAGATTGTCTTGTGTGAATCTTGTCGGGCCCTGGACCTGTCCAGCTCTTCATTTTGGCCACTTTTGCCTGTACATCTGCTGTTGTAATTACTACTGGCTCTTGTTCTGGGAGGTTGCTGTGCTCTGCCTGCAAGCCTGCCAGCCATTGGGCATTGGTGTTGTGTGACAACTCTTTCTCCCAGATACTCTTCCAGTATTGCTCAGTCTCAGCCCTGGGTGGGTCTGCAGTGGTCTTACTATCCTGCCACTGAGAGTAGACCTTAGCTGAATTGTTGGAGAACACCCTGTTTATTCTCCTGGTCTCCACTTCTCTGGTGTATCTCTTTAGGCGGGTAGCTAGGGCTGTGAGTCTTTGCTTAGCAGTCTCCAGTGCCTCAGTTATTGACAGCTTTCTGTATTTCTTGGGCAGTTCTTTCTTGAGATTCACCCCTCTGCTTAGTTCTGTGAGGAAGCTGACTTCTCTCCGTGTTGTCATGATTTTTGCCTCTCGCCTTCTTTTCCATGGAGGTTCTTGGTCACTCCGGCTACTCATGCTGTTCGTCTTGTAACCAAGCATCTCTAGGATGACTGTCGCTGTTGCATATTAGGGCTGGTTAATCTGTCCGATTTCCCAATTCGATTCGATTACGATTATTGAAGTCCCGATTCGATTACGAACCGATTTTCGATTATTAACGATTCTCGATCACCGATTATTGATTTTCCATTTGACAGCAGTAACCCAAATACACCACAAAGATATTGCACCATTAAAACAGTTGGCTGCTGAATTACTTAACTTCTCTTTTATTGAACAACAATTCAAAGAGCTTTCTGTAACTTCAAAATTATCTGTTACTTAACACATGTAAAAAAAAGAATAAAAAACAAAACATGGAAAATGTTTGTAAATAACCATAATTTAATTTAAATGTTCGATTTCCATGATTGCTGTCTTTTATTTTATTGAGCTGTACTACCAATATTTGTTTTCTGTAAGCGGAAATTAACTTCCGGTTTTGATATGTGATGCTTTTATTTTGATAGCACTGTTTCCTGTAAAGACGTTTTTTGGTGAGGTTGCTTGACGACGGTTGAATGAATGGAGCGGAGTTTGAAACGGAACGGAGAAATCAGTTTTGTATTTTTGTTATTTCATTGTATTTTGTAATTAGCAGCCCCCTAGTGAGGCACAAGCTCTTACAATGAAGATGAAGATTTACTGCCATTAAATCTGAAGTTTTCATCAGTTAAAGTGTCATCCTTCAATAGGGGGCATGTTACGTTTTTCCTTTGGAGATCTTGAATTTGTGTTTAGGCAGTTCTGATAAAATAAAGGGAAAAAAAGGCAATTACGAGCAGCCTATATTATGAATTGCATTTTCTTATTTTAGAAATGCATTTGAAGTCGTTTGGGTACGGAGTAGAGCTTGCCTTTGCTCCAACACACGACTGGCGGTGGCGCTGCGGTGATCCGTCTGACTCCGCCCAGCAGCCGGGCGACAGCAGGCAGCTTCAGCGCTCGTTTGCATGCGAGGTTTAGGGTGTGAGCATAACATCGGATATGTAGAAAGTTGCCAAGCCCTGCAGCCAGGTTAATATTTGAGACATTGTTGGTGACGAGAACAAGGTCATGTGTCTCCGTCCCCCATTCGTCTGCCACAGCTTGGATAAACTCGCACATATTTGCGCCTGTGTGGAGAGGTTCAGCTTGCTTGCTAGTGACTGCTTTCTCCTCCATTTCACCGCTCCCTCGCTCTAGCCGCTGCACGCGCCTGAGGTACTCGGTCCGAGCTCTACGCGCGATCTAATTTTTACAAAATAAAATAATGGGAAATGAATCGATTTTTGAAAATTTAATAATCGATTCGTACTCATCCATAACATATTCGCGATTAATCAATAATCAATTTTTTCCACCACCCCTATTGCATATATCAGCTGATTGTCTCAGTGATTGTGTTGGCAGGGATTGTTAGCAGTGCTGTGTTCACATCTTCCAGTAGAGATGCCGCTGGTACTTTATCATTACTTAGCCTTGGCAGCCAGGAGGGTGTTGAGTTCCCTCAGGACATCATGATCTTCTCTCAAAGGTCAGCTGCTCTTGTGTTCAGCTCTGTTATTGGGGCTTGGTACCCAATCTCGTATGACCTATCTTCCTGGCTCCCCTTTGATGTAGCATCTTGTACCGTGACAGTAAGTTCCTCTTGCAGATATTTGAACACTGACTTAGTAGGTTTTTATGAGTCAGCTTGGATGTTGGGTTTCGAAGTAACCATTGTTCCCACATTCTCTGCATGTATCCCCTTTCGCTGGGATTACTGCTGTAGTAGCATTCCATTAACGCTCTGTTCTCCGGGCTGCTCCAAGAGTGTCTTGTTCCAGGAGCCAATTTGTCATCAGTATGCCCTGGTTCCACAACAACTGACGCGGACCTTGTTGACCCGGGCGACGTCCGAGCTGGTATGACTCTTTCATTTATGGTTTCGCTCATGCTGAGGTGTGGACATGTTTGTGTTAAGGGCCTTGTCCAAGGGCCCAACTGGATTACCATACACCTTGACCGGGATTCGAACCCCCGACCTCCTGTTTCAAAGTCAGTGTCCTTATGTATATATATATATATATATATATATATATATATGTGTGTGTGTATACGTACATGTATATACACATATATATATATATATATATATATATATATATATATATATATATATATATATATATATATATGTATATGTATGTAGCAATAGGCTGCCTGCCACCCCCATGTTTCAGCTGATTGAGAGCAAGGCTGTTGCTCCAGGGAGAATCCAACCCGACTCTAGCATGACTTCCGGCCACGCCAGGTCATATAGCGAGATCTCAGGAGACCAGCAGACGCTGTTTCCAGGGTGACTTCAGACAAAACAGAGCGGCCTTCACACTGTGTTCCTGAGAACTTTGAAACCAAAGCATTATTCCATATCACCATCTATTCAGCATGTGCAGAAGAACCATTTACTGCGACAGTGAAGCACACGCTCTGCAAGTGTTTTCTCACGTTTCCATGGAGACGGAATATTTTGAGAAAGTTGCATTTTCTCCCATTTCCATGGAGACAGAGCATTTTCAGAAAGCTGCCTTTCAGCCAGCAGAAACTCATGCAATTAATCACAGCTAAACCTTTTAATCGTTACCCAGCACTAAATAAACATGACATTTACCACAGATGAGCCTCGGTTATAAGAAATTATGTTTTTGTTTATTTACATTCAAGCATCACAGAACCGAATCCTGATGTTCTTCTTTATATATCTACACAACCAATCCTACCAAGATTCAACCTTCAATCATCGCTATGAAGCTCTTTACCCACGAAAAGATCAGAACCGTTCTTCAGTGATGAAGTGTTGTACATTACCTTGTTGGATTCAGACGCAGACTGTATCTCCACGGTACTGTTGGTTGAGGTTCCATGATGTAAACAAGAATGAAAGCTGATGAACATGATGATCATTATGCTCAAACAGGTCGCACCTAGAACACAAAGAAACAAAGTGTTGTTCAGTTCTAATAATCTCTTAATCTTCAAACATCAACAAGCAGATTTCAATCTCACTGAACACAACCATAAAACGTTCCAGACAAAGGAAGTGAACCTTTACACTGATGATTCCATCAAGGCTACATTACAGCTAGCTAGCCCTTTAAGCTCGGGGCCATTATCGCCAAAAGTTCAACTAAAGACGTACCCAAAGTAAACTGAATGCTGTTCCTGAACTGTTTGGACTACATGCATGGTTGGTGTCTCATTTGAAAGCTGACAACCTGTATTTTCTCCCAGTGCAGTCAGAATTACTCTAGGTGCCACTGGCACAGATTTATTTCTGTTGCAGCACACTGAATTAGGATGAATTTCATTCTCGCCTGAATTTTTTCCCTGATAAAACACCTGGAAATAAGTGTGGCAGCACTGAAAGAGCTTGAAAACACAATTTTGCTAAAGCCTGGGGTCTTACATAGTTCAGGTCAAAATGTCAGAGCAGTAATACAAGAAATGAGTGTTTCACACATGTATTTGTGCTGCTATGCCCCGGCGGGGTCAATTTTGGACATCCTCTGTACACCCTCTGCATGCCCTCTGTACAATGGTATATGTTGGTTTTTAGCCCGTTTTTACATTATTTCCACTACAAAAACTCATAAAGTAAAAATCACTTCAGATAGGCTTCAGTGTGGGACTGGGGACATAGACTGAGAGGAACAGAGACAGGTGCAGTTTTCAGCCCCCTCAGACTCTCAGACGGCGGTCTCAAACTCCAGTCCTCGAGGGCCGCAAACCTGCATGTTTTCCTTGTCTCCCTGCTTCAACACACCTGAATCTCATGAAGGTTCGTCACCAAGTTCAGCAGAAAGCCTGGAGCCTCATTGCAATCAGCTGTGTTGAAGCAAGGAGACATGGAAAACATACAGGTTTGCGGCCCTCGAGGACTGGAGTTTGAGACCCCTGCTCTCAGAGGTGTCAAAACAGCGCTGTCGAGCTATCCAGCCATTCAGCAAGCTCATTGGCGATCAGCTCTGTCAAACGTTTCCTCTGACGTGATTGGATCAGAATTCATCTATAACGAGCAATGACGAGCGATGACGAGCGATGACGAACGATGACGTACGATGACGAGGGTCCATAAGTCTCGGCAATGATTGGCTGGTTAGCCCTTGGAGGCAGGGATGAGTCACTTGATTGATTGAAATGGAACGGAAACCGGTCAGTCGCCATATTGGATAGGTCAGCGCGACTCATCATGGATTATTATGGGACGGTGGCACGTCTAATTCTGGATTATTTGCTTATTTCAAGACATGTTTTAGACAAAATGCGATACTTTCTTGCTTTGTCCGGATGCATACGTCTGGACTGTGGCAGTTTTTGCTGGAATATTTTCATCTGTGATCAGTTATGAGCCTCCAAAGGTGAGTTGTGCTGTTTATTTGCTGGTTGGACAAATGTGTTTATATTACCCGCTGTGGTAATCACATCTGAAAGTGGTTTATCCCGACGGATTCATGAGAATTTTAGCTTTCTAACAGTAAATAGTGTGTCTGTGGAATTTGCAAAATGCATCTGCACATTTGATAAATGCATCTGAAGATGTTTACCGGCCCACCCATGGGCCGGTTTGAGCTTAAAGGGGCTGTATCATGCAAAATTCACTTTTTGTATGTTTTAACCTTGTTATATAGTTATGTTCTCACCAAAAACTCCCCAAAACGTTTTTTTCCTTCGTGCCTGCGTGTTTAAGCTTTCCTCCTGTTTGTGCTGCTCAGAGAGGCAGCCCCTCCCGCACCTTGAAAACGCTCTGTTTCCCAGGTTGTCACATGGTGAAGATGGCTCCCCTGAGCCCCCCTCCCATAGGCCCTCGGCAATCGGTGTCGCTGCTTTTTGTAACTCCGATTACGGAGATAAACTTTAACCATCGTCTGAAAGCAACAGTCAAGCAGGAGCAAGAGTCTGAAGGGTCTGAAGGGTCTGAAGGGTCTGAAGGGTCTGCGCTTGGTGAGTTTCTCACAGGAAAAGACGTTTTCGCGTGTCGTTGCGTCTAGAGAAGCGAGAGCGAAAGAGCCAAAGCGAGCTAGCGTATTTGTTTTGAAGCACTGATTGGTTGAAGCAGCTGTCAGTCAAAGTCCACAGGGGGAGAGGCGGGATTTTCAGTGAAACGGAGCGTTTTCTCTTCCGGGTTTCAGAATTAGCCCCAGAAAATCTTTCATTTCACACAAAATGACTTTTTCTTAGCGCCAAAAATAAACTATTACCATGTTAATGCCATTTACGATCTAAGTATTAAAGCATAAGGTGAAGTCTCAGGTCTCTTCTATTTCTAAATGGTGGAAGTCTAAGTTTAAAAACTTCAGAGCAGACAGTCTCACCAGGTTTGGATTTATTTTAAATGTTTTGAAAGGTCCAACAACGACCTTATTTACACATGTTTTTTTTGTTTTTTTTAATCCAATTGAAAACAATTGTATTCAAGGATCTGAAGACATGGACACCAAACACAGTGATCCACATTCAAGCCATCGTGGGCTGTGCTGCCCGGTAGGAAGTCGCCATGGACTGCTCCGTCTGGGAGCGGCCCCCTGTGGGCTGTGCCCCCCAGCGGATACTGGGCACGAACTTTAAGGTTTGTTATTGCAGAAGTTTTCAACCATTTCCCCTGATGATGCTTCAGATTGTCTCCATCCTCTCTGAGTGTGACTTTCTGAACTATTACAGTGAAGCCAAACACTGTCGCTAAGGGGAGGAGGGAGTAACCAGATTCAACATGACTGAAGCATGGTGGAGGAATCAACAGGACATTGGCTGCCTGATGGCCTCATGGCATTGCTGGAGACATCAAACATTTAGGTGAATGAACTAAAGAAAGGAAAGAAATCCTCCTGGACTGGTATAATCCAAGTTTAGAGAAACATTTAACCCTAACCCTAAACATTTCAGCTTCAATCCAGTTCTGAGCACAACAGTCTCCATGATGGAGGTGGTAAAGTGGCGACAGTTCACCACAGTTCTCCAGCATCCTTCTAGAAGTGGACAGAGTGGAACAGAAGACAGACGGACGGAAGAATTCATCTGAAGCCACAAAACATGTCTGACCTTTAAAATCAGGCTGACAGTTTAGAAAGTTTCCCAAATAGTTATTTTTCAGACAAGTTTAACATTTTCCAATAGAATAGGAATATTCTATTCATCTCTCTCCTGGTTGATTTGATTATTTTTCTTCTGACAGATTTTGGAAACATAAAAAAAAGTGCTGAAAACTCATGATTGGTATTGTGTGGATTTTCTTCATGATTCAGTGAGTCAGTTTGGGAAACAATTCAGAAAGAAAACTAAAAACGTTCTGCTCAGCACATAAGGTATGATGGTGAAAAACAGTCAGTCATCAGTCATTAACATAACGAGTCTTCATCAGTCGATCAGCGACTTTATTCAGACTTTAACTCTGACTATAATGACCCCCCACCCCCCACCCCTCTCTCTTTCAGACACACAGCCAGTTTGATGATAGTTTGACTTTGTTTCATTCCTCTTTCAGTCATGTTGACCCATGTCCCAACGCTTTTAGAAATGCAAGGATGAAATCAGGAAATCTACTGAGAATGTGACAAATGCTGCAGAACTTACATTTACGGATGGACCAACTCTGAGGCCAGAGTCCAGGAGATGCAATGGACAACCACACCTGAAAACCACAAGTCAGAACAGTGAGGAAGAACAAGTTCACCTGAAGCTCCGAATGTCTGTTTCCACAGTAATGATTCCAAATGAAAGCCCAGGAAGCTTTGTGGAACCCCATGTTCTCCACTGTTAATGTTGAGAGTGTATTGTTCTGTGCGGCGTGTTTGTGTGGAAACATTGTTCAGAAACAATACAAATTTTCTCTGTAATAATGATCTAAAAACCTCCTAGTACAGCAGTGACTCTGTTACCTGTGACTGGGAGGCTCTGAAGAACTTCCTGATGTCGTTCTCCATGTTCCTGTTGAGTTCACAGCTGAGCAGTTTGTTCTGGTGGAACAGACAGTCCAGAGTCAGCTGGACTCTCGGGTCTGTCACCAGTCTGCGGCTCAGAGGAATCACTTGTTCGGTGTTGAAGGTGTGATGCATCACCACCAGAACGGCTGCTTTACCAGCTGGAAACACAGAACACGGTCTGATTAAAGTCCAGGTTCCTGAAGGAGGAACCTCGATAATCCTGAACTAACTCAGTCCTCCTGACAGCAGCATGGAGCACCGTCACTGTGAACAACATTAGCATTAGCTTGGAGCACGAGTATTAGTTTTTAGCATTAGCCTTTACATATGTATTAGTGTTTAGCATTAATTAGCATTGAGGTCACAGAGCTGCTCAGGAAATAAATGATCTTTCTTCAACTTCCAACAATTTTTCTAAATGTTCTCTGATCTGATCAGGAACGTTCCTGAAGACATGTCTCACCAGGAAGATGCTCCATGGCCTCACTGACGTCTGTCCCAACCCGAGAAGAGACGGGACAGAAAACCAGACAGTAGTCAGCGTCTTCAGGAGACGTCGCCTCAGTTTGACCCTCAGATTTAAAGGTTCTAACAACAGATTGATGAGCTCCATTTGTTATTCCTGTCAGGATGGTGAAGAACTTCCTCCAAGAAGCTGGGAACAGAAAAAGTATTGTGAAAATACAGAAACTATTTCGTCAAGGTTCAGACCTTAGAAAAGGCCAATGATTCTTTAAAAGGGAACGGTCGTTTTTACAATCTGGACTTATTTCAGCTGGACGTCACTGAGCTCACAGGCTCCCACTTCGTGACCGGGATTTATTGAAGCTATGGCTAATAGCGCTCAACACGGACCCCAGCATCAAAGTTCCAACTTAATCACATTTGGATTATCGGGTGTGTAGTGCCCACTTCACATCTGAGGACTTCTTCCCAGTTCAGGAAAGAAATGAAGGCCAGAAGATCCAGAGAATGAACCTCAAAAAGAATGCCATTCCAGCGGCTGCAGGAGGAGGACAGGTCGAGGTAACAAGACGCTAACGCTATTCATTTTTTTCTTTACTAATGTCTAGAGGCTGGATGTTTACTGTTTAGTTCATTTGAGCAACAACAAAGGATGATACAAGTATATCTGTCAATGACAGGAGTTGTACATAAACAGTAAAATATTCTGTACACTGTTGCTCAAAAGGAGTAGGAACAAGTTTATAACATTCTAGCCAACTCTAGACATTAGTAAAGAAAAAAATGAATAGCGTTAGCGTCTTGTTACCTCGACCTGTCCTCCTCCTGCAGCCGCTGGAATGGCATTCTTTTTGAGGTTCATTCTCTGGATCTTCTGGCCTTCATTTCATTCCTGAACTGGGAAGAAGTCCTCAGATGTGAAGTGGGCACTACACACCCGATAATCCAAATGTGGTAAAGTTGGAACTTTGATGCTGGGGTCCGTGTTGAGCGCTATTAGCCATAGCTTCAATAAATCCCGTCACGAAGTGGGAGCCTGTGAGCTCAGTGACGTCCAGCTGGTCATTTTACTTTCACAGCCAGGATATATGCACACTGGAACCATTGTACCAAAGTTACAACCAGCTGAAAATAAACTCTGACTGCCTGAAAAAGCCGATGGAGATGCCGTGGTCTGACTGCAGTGCAGAGACGCTACTTCCCTGTAAACAAACAGAATGAATGTGCGCCACGGCGCAGTGTGATGACATCATCGCTTCAGAGTTCCCGGAGAGTTGCTCAATCTAGCCGGTTTACAGACTTCCCAGTAGCGCTAAGTGATGCTGACTTAATAAATTTACATGTATCTACCACCCCACAACAAACATAAGAGAAAAGAGCGTCTGTAACGGCTGCATGTCGGTGCCCCGCCCGCTGCCGTTATATGGATATGGGAGCATCTAATTATCTCCGAACCAACTGCAAATCACACGAAAGTCAAACGGGTGAGTAAATGTTGTTGTGACGAATGTGAAATAAGGTCCAGATTGTAAAAACGACCGTTCCCCTTTAAACGCATATGAAACAGCACAAGAGCAGCTGAAGACGACTAAGAGCAACAAGAGAGGCCGGGTCTCTTCCTGCCAGGCATGGGAAATGACATGACTGCCACAGCTGAGGAATCTCTATCATGTCATTCAAGGTGCTCATCAATGACCAAAGAAGCCCTCATATCTCTTCAGACCCCAGAAAGACCATGGCAGGTGGTGGCGTCAAGAAGTGGGAAGCTACAGGAACCAGGAAGAAGTGACTAGTTACAGGAACTATGAAGCACTGGGCGAACTGCAGGAACCAGGAAGGAATGACAGGCTGCAGGTACCAGGAAGTAGTGACAAGCTGTGGGAAGCAGGAAGAAGTGACCGGTTCCCACTGCGCAAAGACACGTTGAAATGTGTTTTTCGGGTCATTTTTGTACGTCCAGTATTGGTCCTCTGAAGGTGCAGACTGTAACGCCAGATGACGTCTTTTTTCCAACGTCTTCGGGAGTTTTGCAGCAAAAGCGCAGAAAATTATAAATTAAATTGACCGCACTCTAACCACTGGGCTTGCAGTCTGAGGCTCAGGCATATTCTTCCAGTCATTTCATTACAGACCGGTGAAACACAGGTTTCGAACTTACGACTTACTGTTCAGCGATCCTCAGCCTCACCTGTTGAGCTGTTAGTTTACTGTGTATTTCATCTGTAAACGGGAGGGTGACCACGAGTTTGCAGAAAACTACTTATCCTGAAATACAGTGCGATACACACGAAACAAAGTGGTGGTTTTAAAGATGATTGTTTTGGTTTTCACCAAAGTTCACAATTTCATGGAATTACGTACTAAATTTAACCACTTGGCGGCTCTTTTATTAGATAAAATTCTATCTTTACGAGACAATGAAAACAAACAGACTCAAAGAAAAAGAAATACAAGGCGGGGTTAACATTCACATAAACACTTTTTCAATGGTAAATTTATCAACGTGTCTGGATGTTGAAATAACGTTTTTCAACTGACATATTTCAGCAAAATTTTTAGAAGTCATGATTTTTAAAATACTGATGTTTACATGTACTACGTCTAAAAAATGCTGATATTTCAATGTTGAATCCACAGTGAGTTCACAACACAACTTCCACCATTTAGTGTCAACGTTGTTTTGACGTTGAATTAACGTTTTTCATCAACTGACATTATTTCAACTAAATGTCAACGTTTAAGGTTGTTTGAATGCCAGCTGGGTCATGATGATGTCAGAAAAGGTCCAATACTGACGTCTGAATCTTGGATCCATTTTGTACGTTCTGCGGACGTCTAGATGTGGTCTTTCACTGACCGACCCAATAATGACCTGATCTGCACGTCTTCCTGACGTCTGATGTTTGGCGGGTTACTCCATCAAGGACAGACAGGAGCACTCTCTCTCAGCAGCACCTGGAGGCATTCATGCTCATGGCCACTCAGCAAGATGTGCTGAAGACGCTGGACAGTGAGGACATCATCGATGGGGTTGCAGAAAAAAGCGAGCTGCTGCAGAAATCACTACTGCAGTAAGGTGATGATATGTTTATTATTATGTTCTGATCATTATTAGTGTGACTTACATGTTCACCAATCTTCATACTATTAAAGGTGCTGTTGGCAGGATTCTGCATCTCCGCCATCTTGCTTAGGGTTACCTTAGCAAGATGGCGATTTGACCCACCTAAGATGGCGATTTGAAACCCAGCACAGCCAATCCTGTCCTGTTTTCTCTGACATCACGCCCTTACACAAGTTAAGCCCCTCCCACAAGAACGTGTGACGAACGCCCCTCGACCAATCACAGTTAGAGTCTTAGGGGTTCTTCTGATTGGTCAAAGATACCTGGAGCTGTTGAGATTCCTTTTCAGCTCAGAACAGAGACAGACGGAAACGTTGCGCCCTCGTGGTAGTGCAGTGATGCTACACTCCTAAAGGATTATCAATGGATACGCTAACATTTAATCCAAAGAAAACAGAAAAATTAGCACTGACTAGCAAAATCCTGCCTACAGCACCTTTAAGCAACTATTTCAGACTATTTTAACTCACATTAAAAATACATATTTGTTCTCATCAAGGCGTCAGGTTAAATGATGTGAATGTCATTATCACTTCAATAATGTTTACTTGTATATTTTTGTCTCCCACATATATGTGAATGTGTGTTCCAACACCAGCATATCATCCACTGCCATCATGCGCCACCATCATCAGCCACCAGCCACCAGCATTCGCCACCATCAGCTGCCGCCCCGGGCCCCTGAGTGGGCCAGTCAGGTACTAAACTCCTGGGCCCAGTGTTGCCAACTCCACAGTAAGGAAAGTCACTATTGGCTTGCCTAAAAGTCGCTAGAAGTCGCTAGATGATGTCATCACCTAATTTGCATAATTTGGTAATTTGCATGTAATTGTAATGGACGCTGTAGGAGAGAGGAATAACGTCATGGGAGAAGCAAAAAGTGAGCTGAAAACACCCTAAATATGTTTAGAACTACAAATTAACTGACAAAAGTGTGAATAGTGAAGAAACATTTACATGTCCGTCCTGCTCTGTGACCCAGGACGGGAGCAGCGGCGGATTTGCGCACGTTCGATTCATTTGAAGTGTGGAGGAGTGGTGTGGGTCTCCTCTCTGCTCTGACTGCAGCAGGGGGCGCTGCTGAGACTGACCGCCTGTGAGAGCTTTGGGACGGGGGAGGGGCTCACTCGTTGAGGACAGCAACCACACGTCCTGTCACGTCTCCAGAGCACCAGAAAAAAGTTGCTAAATTTGTCGCTAGTCGCTTTTTTAAAAAAAAGTCGCTAGAGAGGTCTGAAAAGTCGCTAAATATAGCGACAAAGTTGCTAAGTTGGCAACACTGCCTGGGCCTCTTTTTTGCTCCAGTCCGCCTCTGACTTTAACCCAGGACATTCTTGCTGTGAAGCAAAAGCGCGAATCACATCACCAGCGTGCGGTCCAGAAAGAAATGATAGAAGCACGATCTCTTGTTATAAATGAAACTGACTGGTGTCTTGGCTCAAATGATCACAGAGCAGCATTAGAATAATGTAGATTAATGTAGTGTTTCCTGTTTGTAATTCATTCTGTCAACAGTCCATTTATTTTGTTAATTACATATTCAGCTTTCTAAAAAAACAATCAAACATGCATCTCAATTCAGAAGGGATCAAAAATATGACCTTTAGTAACACATGTTGCTCTAAAGTAATTCAATTGTTATTTGCCCAGTAATTATCTACTTTTAAAATGTATCTCAGTTACTTTTTTGATGACCAGACGAGTAACTATAACAAATTACTAGTTAAAGGTAATTGGCTCTAAACTGGTGATAACAGGGACAGCAGGGGCGGCAGGAAATGGTTATATAAACACACACACACACACACACACACACACACACACACACACACACACACAGTGTGATATAAACAGAGTTATTGGTTTCTCACCTGGAGCTCGGTCCTCCGACTTGCTTCTGAAAACAGGAAGTTGAAGAGAAGTCAGTTCAGCTCAGAGACAGAGGAAGCAGGACAGAGTTCACTGAGCACTGCTTCATTCAGGAGATTAGACATTATTAATCATTATTCCAGATTATAAAAGTCTTTTACTGACCCGATCTGCTGATAGCCGTCCTCCATGTCTGCCGTCTCTCACAGCAGGACGAGTGTTTGTCCTCCTCTCTTTCACTTCTTTCACTTTCTCTTTCCAGGCTGGGGGAGGAGCTGCAGGACAGAAGGACTGACTCATCTCACACTTTGGCTGTGTTCGAAACCGCATACTGCCTACTACATACTTCCATACCCATACTATCCATCCTGCATCCTGCATACTCAGTCCATCAGACAGTATGCAAAGCGTTTACACTACAGCATACTACATAATAACCCACAATGCATTGCACTCCTCCCCCAGCCGAAATCGACCTGCTCAAGCTGATTTCACTTTAGCTCTAAACTCTTCAAATGTAGAACTTTATCAAGATTTCTTTTTAAATTAGGCGACAAAGTGGTCGTTTAGAGCCGAGTGTGTCGTTTATTTGTCTGAATATCAGCCGTTTATGATCTTGTCCGGATGAATTCAGCAAAATTCAAGCCAGCCGCAGTGAGCAACGCACTTCCAGTTATTTCCACAAAAATAAACCCCCCCTTTCCCTTTCTCATGCAAAAACACCTCAGTGATAAATCTGTGCTTTTACTTTGAAAACAAGAAGCCAACCTTCCAGCAATATATCTCGCTTAACATCACCGTTTGGACCGGTGTCCCGTTAATGGAATTGGACCAGTTACGATGCTTTACCGACGGACAGTTTTTTCGGCTCTTCAGCAAAGCTCGACTCGCCGTCTTCGGTACATCATGGTCGCTTTCAGCATGGACTTGTTGTCAGATGTGTGTTGTTTTTTTTTTTGTTTTGTTTTTAAACTATTTTTAATCAATGTAAATCCAATCAGAACTCTCTAACTTAACATTCTTACCAGCACAAAAATTGGAGGGAAAAATTCTATCTAGAACCAAACTCAGCCTGGTAAATGTACATCATGAAGAAACAGTCACTGTGAACTGAATAAAGTTTATTCAAATAAATAATCCATCATGATACTGCTGCTGTTGTTGCTGCTGCTTCTCCGTGCTCATTGGCTCCCACTCTCCCGCTGCCCATCGTGTTGCATCTTGGGTAATTTCAGTATGAGTAATGAACACACGATGTCTACTCAACATTTCTGGCAAATGCAGTATGCATCTGGGAACTTCTCGCACACTCACAAAGCGCATACTGCCAGTGTGAACGCACTGCATACTCAGTAAGTTAGAATGAGTAGTAGGTAAGTACGCAGTTTCCAACACAGCCTTTGTGTTTTATGTGTCTATTTTACAAATCCAGAGACATCTGCTGTCTTCTAAGTTACAGAGGAAAAACTTCAAAAATTCACTTTTACCAGTAAAACCGACTCTGAACTGCCACATCCTGTGCTTAACAAAATAAACCCCCACTCACTGTTTTCCATTGTCGTTTGTACATTTGTTTGCTTTTCCGTTGGTTTCTGATTTAAAACTTAATAAAGATGTTTACAAAAAAAAAAAAACTCCAAAGTCAGGTTGTTGCTGTCAGTAGGACAGTGTAATGTTGATTTATTGGATTCCAGAAAAAAAGCAGAGTTAACAGAAGACTGACAGTGGGAACATATATACACACACATATAATTACTGCATTCATTCATCACACGGGGAACCCTGACAGTGACGGAGGAAATGCCTGAAGAGCAGAGCCAGTCTGAGACGTGCACGGCTCTGCTTCATCCTGTACTGTCATTTTAATGTTTCAGTGTCTCATGCTGCGACTTGCTTTATGAACTTGTTTCACACCAACGACTCTCTTCACTGGTACTTCCTGATCACTAGAAACACTCATCTTATCATATGACGTTGTTTATTAACATTTTAATGTTTGGATGATGCTCCAGGCAGAAATTCAGACAGGCTTCTCGGAGGTTGATGTTCATGCTTTATTACGCTTCAATGATGCGAAACTAACTTCTTTAACAAAATAAGATGAAATGTAAAAACTTCTAACAAAATAATATCTCTCTTAGACTCTTTACAAATATTAAATAATGTTCTAAATATGAATCTCCTGTTAGAAAATCCAGCTTCAACAATATATTTCTTCATAACTGTAATAAGATAGAAGAATATAAGAGTCTCACCAAAACACTAACTTAACAAACAAAAAGGATATATACTTTTAATCTTTGTTTTCTTCATCCTGCTTTTCTTCTACATTCTATTTTTCATCTCGGTATGTTGGAACTTTTTTTTGCAGTTCATCTGAGAAGCTGCTCTTAAGCTGAGGCTTTTCCTCCGCTGTCGAATTAAGTAGAGAAGGAATCCATCAGTTCTCCATAAATAGTGTTGTAAACAGTCGGAAAGCATTGATCTCATACCTTGGATTAACGGGGTTAATAAACAGAATTTAGATTGTTCTCTGATCCCGCTCTGTAGCGAGAGGAGGCGCTACTGCGCCTGTTGACATGGAGCCATCTGCCGTTAAACACCACAGAAGAAGAAGAAGCGCTACGCTGTCTGAAGCCCCGTCTGCTCCGCTACGTCCGTGTGTGTGTGTGTGTGTGTGTGTGTGTGTGTGTGTGTGTGTGTGTGTGTGTGTGTGTGTGTGTGTGTGTGTGTGTGCGCGCGCGCGTGAGATCAGCTCACAAGACGCCTCTCGGTCTCTCAAGTATCACAGTACTGTGTGCAAAGCGCCGGTCAGTTTACGTTCACGGGCTGAGAAACATGAACCCCGGACATTTCCTTGAATTTAAAAAACCCGCCGGGACGCCCCGGACAGGACGGAAAAAGAGGACATGTCCGGGGAAAAGAGGACGTATGGTCACCCTATGTACTGGGAACTGACAAACAGCCGGAGTATTTTAAAAAAAAGTTGCCCCGTTTCCACGGAGACGGAGGCAGAGTGTTCTCAAAAAGTTGCCTTTTGTCCCGTTTCCACGGAGACGGAGGCAGTGTTTTAACCAGCAGAAGGTCATGTGATCAGTCACACTAAATTAAACATGTCATTTCCACAGATGAGCCTCGGTCAAAAGGAATCTTTTTTATCTTCTTAATTTACATTCAAACATCACAGGATGGGATCCAGATGTTCTTGCGACACAACCAATCATCACCTGATCAACCTCCAGTCATTAAGCTGACGACGTCCTCACAGCTCCTGCTTGCTGGACGGTTTGGTTTGTCTTCCTGACTGCGTCTCCAGGGTGGGGATCGGACTGGTGAAAAATTAAGATGGCCAGGATGATGATGAGGAGGAGAAGGATCATACCTGGAACAAAGAGGAACAGAGCAGTGCGTCTCCAGGTGTCCTTCAGTCCCAACAAGGGCTGTCGCGGTAAACCGGTATTGACGATAATCGTGGCATTAAAAAATGAAATTTCAATATCGTGTTCAAAATGCACACATGATAATATCGTACAGAGGATCTAGTGCCCCCCCCCTACCCACACACACACACACATATAAACACAGCAGAGCAGCGGTAGCCTCACGGCTCCCAGCTAGCGTGGCTCCCAGTTAGCGAGCGTCACGAGTGAACTAAACAGCCGACAGCGACAGCGAGATGCTCTATCCTCACCCGAAAAAAGTGTGTTTAGCAACACTGACTGCATGTTAGCAGTGGGGCCCCATTAGGTAGGTTCCAGACGTGTCATTGTAATGTGTCCGGGGGGTTTCAAGTTGTGTCGCTGATATCCGCCGTCTTCTCCGCCGGCCCCCTTCTAGCAACTAACCGGTGAGTCCTCGGAAAAGGGCCCCATGCGGGGGATTTTCAACACGTTGTCGTTGCAGCGTCTAGTGTAGCGCCTTAAATTTGTCATTGAAATTGACTGATGTCAGCCGTCCCTTGGGCCCCCTTCAGCTCGGGGCCCTAGCCAGTAGCGGCGCCTCTGGCTGGAGAGAAGCAGCTGCTGCTCATTCCGCCTCGATTTAAACAAACAAACAAAAATCCTGGGCAGTGTGGTGGTGGTACAGGATTTCACCCCATCAGGGCCCGAGGGTTTTCATAACCCACCAACCCTACGTGTTCTCTTATTGTTTCAACACCTCATTTGACAGGTATTCTGACTGTAATTCATCTGGGAAAAGAGAGAAAACAAACAAAAATAAAATTAAAGATGAATCTGAATGTTTGTACCATTATTAGTTACATTTTTGCTGATATCGTGATAATATCGTTAATGTGATATTTTTTGCCCATGATAATCCTGAAGAGAAAATTTGATATCGTGACAGCCCTGGTCCCAACAATCAGTCACGTTCTCTCAGAATGTCAAAGTTCACAACATCAAACACAAAGGAGGCAAACCTGCTCCACACTGCCGGGTGGTGAGCGGCGCCGCCCGGTAGCGACCAACAGCCCCATAGCAACCAGACGCCCCGTAGCAACCAGCCGCCCCATAGCAACCAGACGCCCCGTAGCAACCAGACGCCCCGTAGCAACCAGACGCCCCGTAGCAACCAGCCGCCCCATAGCAACCAGACGCCCCGTAGCAACCAGACGCCCCGTAGCAACCAGACGCCCCGTAGCAACCAGCCGGCCCATAGCAACCAGACGCCCCGTAGCAACCAGACGCCCCGTAGCAACCAGGGGCCCCATAGCAACCAGACGCCCCGTAGCAACCAGACGCCCCGTAGCAACCAGACGCCCCGTAGCAACCAGACGCCCCGTAGCAACCAGACGCCCTGTAGCAACCAGACGCCCCGTAGCAACCAGACGCCCCATAGCAACCAGATGCCCCGTAGCAACCAGCCGCCCCGTAGCAACCAGATGCCCCGTAGCAACCAGACGCCCCGTAGCAACCAGACGCCCCGTAGCAACCAGACGCCCGTAGCAACCAGACGCCCCATAGCAACCAGCCGCCCCGTAGCAACCAGCCACCCCGTAGCAACTCAGTTGACATGTTTCCAATATTAATTGTACTTCATTCTGATTTGTTCCACCGTTACTTGACCTTCATTGACCTTCACTGAGGGAGAACCTCTGCTGCTTCACTGACAGCGAATCAACACTTCTGATGATTGATTGATGTGTTCTAATGGAGCCTTACAGACACTTTTTCAACATTTGTAATACTTAATTGATACTTCTTAACTATTACTCTCAACTATTACTATTACTAACTGCAATGAAAACAGGGACGAGGAAGGAACTGCAGGAGTTGGTAGTAAGATTCCCTCAGGGCTGGGGGGCAGCTGGGGAGAGAAGGGTGACTGCTGGGGGGGCAAGTGGCAGAGGGGCGGAGGAGACAGTCTGTCCTGATGGAGTCAGTCTGTCCTGATGGAGACAGTCTGTCCTGATGGAGTCAGTCTGTCCTGATGGAGACAGTCTGTCCTGATCGAGTCAGTCTGTCCTGATGGAGTCAGTCTGTCCTGATGGAGACAGTCTGTCCTGATGGAGACAGTCTGTCCTGATGGAGTCAATCTGTCCTGATGGAGACAGTCTGTCCTGATGGAGACAGTCTGTCCTGATCGAGTCAGTCTGTCCTGATGGAGTCAGTCTGTCCTGATGGAGACAGTCTGTCCTGATGGAGACAGTCTGTCCTGATGGAGTCAGTCTGTCCTGATGGAGACAGTAAATCATTGAAGTTATGAAGAGAGAAGAAGGTGACGGTGTTGCAGTAGATCTTAAAGGGTGGAGCAGGGAGCGAGGAATGAGGAGAGCAGCGGTGGGGGTGGAGCTGTGGAAGAACCAGGACGGGTGGAGGACGGGACAGTGACGGTGGACTGAGGGACGTTGGGAGGCTGAGACTTTAATGGAGGCTAAATTTAGAGCAGAAAGAATTCCAGTCATTGTTGACGCTGCAGCGCTCCACCTGAATGTGGGCGGGGCTGAGAGGAGAAGCGAGCTGCTCTGTCGGCTCAGCAGCAGGAATTGAAGAAATATGACGACGAGACGAGGAACTCTGCGGAGAATGTGATGAACGCTGCAGGACTCACCTGCGACGATGAAGAGAATCCTGGTCCTCCGAGCCTGAAAGAATCTGGACGGCGGAGCGGAGACCCGACCCTGAAGACCACAAGTCAGAACTGAGTAAAAACCCAAGGAAGGACAGACTGAGAGGAGACTCGTCTCTGGCTGACCGCAGGTTTTCAGCTGCTGTCGCACCAGGAGAGTCTGGCACTGGGGAAGCTCACTGATTGATCTGATCTTCAGTGAGCTCCTGCTCTTCTTCACCACTCCACTCACACCACTCATTCCTCACTGTAACTTCCTTTATTCACTACCCAGAATGCATTGCACTCCACATCACAACATCACATGCTCTCACTACAGACGCTGGAAAGTGAACTGAGACCCAGGGCTTGAAGGGGACCAGAGTTCAGATCAGAGTTGAGGGTGGACTTAATACATGAACCAAACCAAGACTTCAACAGAAAGTCCCTGAAGTGGACTCTGGTCCAGATCAACCAGGACTCAAAGTCCCTGAAATGGACTCTGGTCCAGATCAACCAGGACTCAAAGTCCCTGAAGTGGACTCTGGTCCAGATCAACCAGGACTGAGGCTGTTTGGTATAATATGGCAAATATCCTCCTGGTCCAGGTCTTGGTTCGAGGCCATACTGTCCTGGTCTCTGTTCTCCATTGTTCGTGTTTCCAGTGAACTGTTCTCTGTGGTTTCACTCCAAAAGCAAGCAAAAGCCCCAACTAGTGGACCAACATGAGAACTAGAAACGGGTGTAAGACAATCTGAGAGTTCTCCACAACAATCATCTCAAACCTCAAAGTAGAGCAGTGACTCTGTTACCTGTGACCGGGAGGCTCTGAAGAACGTCTGGATGTTTTTCTTCATGTTCCTGTTGAATTCACAGCTGAGCAGATTGTTCTGGTAGAACAGACAGTCCAGAGTCAGTCGGACTCTCTGGTCTGTCACCACTCTGCGGCTCGGAGGAATCACTTGTTCAGGATTGAGGGTGTGATGCATCACCACCAGAACGGCGTCTTTACCAGCTGGAAACACAGAACACGGTCTGATTAAAGTCCAGGTTCCTGAAGGAGGAACCTCAATAATCCTGAACTCACTCAGTCCTGCTGACAGCAGCATGGAGCACCATCTGTGAAGAGCATTAGCATTAGCCTGTAGCACCAGTGTTAGCCTGCAGCATTAGCCTGTAGCATTAGAATTAGCCTGTAGCACTAGTTTTTCTAAATGTTCTCTGATCTGATCAGGAAGTGAAGACATGTCTCACCAGGAAGATGCTCCATGGCCTCACTGACGTCTGTCCCAACCCGAGAAGAGACGGGACAGAAAACCAGACAGTAGTCAGCGTCTTCAGGAGACGTCGCCTCAGTTTGACCCACAGATTTAAAGGTTCTGACAACAGACGGATGAGCTCCGTTTGTTCTTCCTGTCAGGATGACAGAAAACTTCTTCCAAGAAGCTGGAAACAGAAAAAAAAAGAGTTTTGCCAAAGCTGATTGTCCCTCTGTGCTCACCGTAGATAGAGTTACATGTATCTACCACCCCACAACAAACATAAGAGAAAAGAGCGTCTGTAACGGCTGCATGTCGGTGCCCCGCCCGCTGCCGTTATATGGATATGGGAGGATCTAATTATCTCCGAACAACATCACACGAAAGTCAAACGGGTGAGTAAATGTTGTTGTTACGAATGTGAAATAAGGTCCAGATTGTAAAAACGACCGTTCCCCTTTAAATAAATAAATTCGACCGACACATTGTAGAAGACAGAATGTTGACAGCAAACGTTTCCTCAACACCAGGAGAGAAACGACAGCGACTCAAATTCTTCTTTTAGTAACTTTCCGCCTTGTTGCACCTTCAAAAAAACATTCAAAAGCTGGTCCGGTGGCCATGCTGGAAGCAGGAGTTGTGTTAACCATTCCTGCCTTCGGTCTCCTAACCGTGGTTGGGGGACGCAGGGGAGATCTTCTCCAGGGCCAGGGATGACTTCTCCTCTGGGGCTAACTCCCAAAATAAGGTTACCTTGGCGTGAAGAATGGTGGCGAAAAGAACAACTCCCGGAGTGCTGAAGAGCTGGCGCTCTACTGCTGCACTGCACAGCAGTTCCCTATCTGTCCCGTCGCCGTGCCCGTCCTCCCGGCTCCTGCAGGCTCACACACTTCTGCTCCGAGCTCTCTCACTGGGCACGCTGCTCGGCCGCGCGCACACACACACACATGCACTCTCTCTCTCTCACTCACACACTGAGCTCCCGAACACACACATTAACTACACACATGTCACAACAGTTGTGTTGTGGGAAAAATGAGTTTCCAGAGCTGAATGTCCCTCTGTGCTCGCCGTACACGGAGTTTTAGTGAGGCATGATGGGAGATGTTGCAGTCACATGCACACACACACACACACACACACACACACACATACACACACAGTGTGATAAAAACGGAGTTAATGGTTTCTCACCTGGAGCTCGGTCCTCCGACTCGCTTCTGAAAACAGAGGAAGTTGAAGAGAAGTCAGTTCAGCTCAGAGACAGAGGAAGCAGGACAGAGTTCACTGAACGCTCCACGGGGTGGAGAACATTACAATAAAATTATAATGCAGGCGACTGGTTTGATCAGGCAGAGTTGGCGGATCACATGCTGGTCACATGATCTGGTCACATGACCAGACAGCCGCTCGCGCTGCGCGCTCGTAGCTAAGCTACTCGGTTCAAGCAGGACGTCAACCATGAAGCTCCAGGTCCATCCTCCACCTCCAACCTGTCAGTCACCATAACCACACAGTTTGTCCTCCAGTCCCCTGCCTGCTACGTGAGGAGAAGCGGCGCTGCCGGCACGAAAAAAACTGCAAATCGTCGCAGCGCAGCCGGCATCGCTGCACTACGATTCCCAGAATGCCTTGGGACCGGTCACATGACCAGACAGCCGCTAAGCGCTGCGCGCTCGTAGCTAAGCTACTCGGTTCAGACGTCAAACATGAAGCTCCCAGGTACATTATCCACCATCGTGATTCAAAACAAAAGAAAGACGCTTTTGGCCGAGTTGGTAAGCAGCTTACAGTCAAGTCGGCACCGACCAACTCGGCCACTCGAGAGCCCCCCCGCCCGCAAGGCCGACTTGGCGAGATGCCGACTTGGCTTGATGCCGAGTTGACTGTATCCCGGGGTGGTGCCGAGTTGGCCGGGGCCGACTTGGAGAGGTGCCGACCTGACTGTATCCCAGGATTCTGTTCAGGCAGGCAGCAGGAAGTCTCGGCCTCTCTGGGTCCATCTGATGGCTGCTTGCCTTCACCTGGGCCTGCCACTCTGCCTGCCTGTATAAACCTCCCCCTGCCTCCTGCTCTTTGCTGGATCGTTTTCTTCTCCAGGCTGCTGCGCTGCTGCAGAAGGACTTCCCTGCTCTGCCAGACTCTGTGACGGATATTTCCTCGACCTCGCCTCGAGCCAATCTGCGGTGCTGCGCCAGGCTGCAGCCCTCCTGGATCTCCTGCTTCAAATAAACCTGTGCAAACGTCAATCCTGTGTCTGTCTCTCTGCGTCTGGGTCTAACGGCACTCCGACCATGACAAAATCATTGCAAACCAAAAACACTTCATGTTTTTCATTGAATTTAGATACTAATCTTATTAAACTGGTCAGTGCAAGACTCTGCCATTCTGTCAATAAAACTGAAATATTTCTGATCTTTAAATCTTAAAGCGATACTTCAACATTTTGGCAAATTGGCCCATTTAGCGCAATTATTTAGTCATTTCGAACAGCATACTTACTTTTTTTGTGAGGGCGAGCTGTTGTTTATTCAGAGGTGAGTCGGGGAAGGTTTTCGGGACGGACACAATGGAAGTGGATGGTATTTTTGTTCCCCGTCGTCAAACTCATCAAATACACAATCCAACAACCCCAAAACACTTTGGTGGGCAAATTATAATCCGCACATTCACTACGCTGTGGAACACCAACAAATAATATTGTAGCGTTACGACACTGAAGCAAATACTGGGAACTACTTTTTCATTTGAAATCACTACGCCCAGACAAGTAGTTCCGTCTTAGCAATCTTCGCATAAACAACTCAATCTCATAATTTTGCATTAATACTTCACAGCGTAGTGAATGTGCGGATTATAATTTGCCCACCAAAGTGTTTTGGGGCTGTTGGATTGTGTATTTGATGAGTTTGACGAGGGGGAACCAAAATACCATCCACTTCCATTGTGTCCGTCCCGAAAACCTTCCCCGACTCACCTCTGAATAAACAACAGCTCGCCCTCACAAAAAAAGTAAGTATACTCTTCGAAATGACTAATGAATTGCACGAAACGGGCCAATTTGCCAAAATGTTGAAGTATCGCTTTAAATTCAGTGGTTACCAGTTCCAACAAATTGTCAATTCCAGTTGTTATATTATCAAGCATCTTGCATTCAAGATCAGATCTTGCATATCAGATCTAGTTTGAAATGTAAAATTGAAAGAAGCAGCGTTTCAGCACAGCTTTAGATTAAATACTGTTGTTCTACTGTGTTTATGTCCTTGTGGATGTGTTGATATGTCAATAAATGTCCAGCATGTTTGTCGTCTTTTCTCACCGTTTAAATGGTTCACTTCGCTCACTGTCTGCTCAAATTGTCCGGCCCAGCTCATGTCTTCAGTCTGAGAATCTGGGCCCAGTTTGTGCCTGTTTAACTGAAGGGGCCTGCCGTTATGGTGTAGCCTGCTGGAGCAGCAGCATCACTGAGAGGGAGAGGAGCCTCTTTAAATGTCTTATCCTGCACTCTACAGTCAATAAACACAGAACTCTGGCTTGGTATGGTCACTCTCTCCTTTGCTGTTTTCACCTTGTACTCATGTATCTGCCCCACACTAACTGCTTTGATCAAAGTCGTAGCTTTGTTTTTCTTTAGACTTGGGAAAGCCACTTTCACTGCTCTCAAAAGCTTCTCCTTTTCCTCTGAGTCAGTCGCACCTTTCATACTTTCCAGAACAAGGTGCTCGATAACATTAAACCCAATAATTGGACACCGTTGCTGGTTACCTTTAAGCACTAGAATGGGTACAAGTAACTCAGAATCATTAGCTGTAAGTTTAAATGGTATCTCAACCCACCCTACATATGGCATATCTGTACCATTGACTGCTTCAAGATGGAGGGGTTCAGTTAGGTCGACCAGCTCGCTCACATTTCTGATTGGTACATTCGTTAAGTTAGCATCTTTCCATGACTCATCGACAACACAAACCTGTGAGCCAGAGTCCCAAAGGGCTTCAACCATTTTGTTGCCTAGAAAGCACCTAATGACACGTTTTTTCCCCACTAACTGCATGACAGAGGGTATTTTGTCTTTTTCACACGGTTTCTTTTTGACAGGCTTCTCAGAGAACTTCCTATCCCTTTCATGCACACTACCACAAGTGGAAGGCTTCCATTTTGTTTTCTGGATGGGCCAGTGCTCTGCCTGGCACTTCTTGGAGCAGTAAAGGGCACTCTTACACACTGAACAACATTTTAAACCCGGAGTTTTATTTTGTGTAGCACAACTGTAACACTGGGACTTATCCGTATCACTGGTCACACCATGTCCCATTGGAGTGACCCCTCCTAGTTTAAAGATCTACCCCTGGCTGGTTTCACTGGCCTCTGTGCTTTACAGCCTGCCCGAAAATGCTCACTGCTTCCACATCTAAAGCAGTGCTGGCAGAACTCTGCACCTGTCTGAACACAAGAATAACACCTTGGTTGTGGGCGGGGCATGTGGTACCGCTGAGGTGCGAAGCGCTGCTGAAACTGGGCTGTGCCCCTTGTCGGAGTCAAACCAGTAGCTGGGTGGTCGGACTGAAGAGCTGCTGGGAAACACTGCTGAGGGTAGTATTGTCGAGCAGGAGGATTCAGATGGTGTGATGGATGTGGCGTGAAGATGGGTGCTCGGTAGTAGTCTTCAGATCTTCCGCTGATGGGTTGTGCCGTTGCTGTAGACTTCTGTATGGTCTCTCTAATTTGGGATACCTCAGCTTGTAGGCCCTTCAAAAGACCCATCTCAGACCGCATCTCCTTCATCTCCGACAGCAAACCAGGAGGCAGGACAGCTGTGCTTTGTTTTTGAACAGTTTCAGTCCTTTTCTCAGTGGGTGCTGTGATGTCACTAGGGTAGACAGCATTCACAGAGGTCACTCGCTGAGGAGCAGCATGCTTCTTCTTATCTTGTCGTTCCTTTTCATTTGCACATGCTGTATTCACTTTCTCCAACAAGACTTCATCAGATGTGGTGGGATGAAGGAGGTAGGGCTGCATGCCACTCTTCTCATTGTCATTCTGCAGACCTGTTAAGATGGTGTGCATGAACAACCTCTGAACTAAAGCAGGATCATATTTTAACCCTGACTTCAGCTCTTCTCGTAACATCTGCTTAACAGTCTCTCTTTGGTTTTCATCCAGATGAGACAGATCGACAGGAGGGTCCCATTGCTCGCTGATGGAAGCACACTCTGTGGCGTCTTGAATTTGGATCTTGTTCACAGCTACAGATGGGAGGACTTTCCTGATTATGCAAGCTGGATATACAGACCCCACTGACTGCACAGTTCCTATAATCGTTCTCCCTGGTAGTGTAATGTCATGGCTGGTTGGGTTTTGTACACTAACAGTAATCTTTGGAAGAGAACCTGCTTTCACTGAAACTAACGAGTCACAAAACTCTAGGCCGTCCGGCCACTGTGTGTCTTCACAAGGTTCAAAAAAATCAGTGTAGTGTAACCTGGACCAGATCTTCAGGAAGTCCAACTCTGTCCTGGTCTGTCCTCAGACAGCAGTCACACTTTAAAGGATCAAATGAATTTAAAGTCAGAACAGCTTTTATTGAGAATCCTTCTGCATCATTTGATAACTGAACACAAACTCAACTCAAAATTATAAAATAAAGTCACTAATTATTAAAATATTTGGAATCTGATGTAGATCAGGTCACCTCGGAGCTCTGCCTGTTCAACAGGAAATTTTAGATCATTCGTTGATTTCAGTCTCATTAAATACACTGAAGCAAGTTGGTGAGTAAAGTTTATTCATGAAGCCCTTTTGACAGACAAAAATCACAAAGTGCCATAAAGAACAAGGTAAAAGACACACATGATCTGGACTTTAGATTAATAAATGATAAACAGTTACTAAAGTCAACGTTAAAGCCTGAAGAATTTCAGAGTTGTTGACACACAAGAGAATCAATCAAAACAAGAGCAAACTAATGAAGGTCAGTGGAAGAGAGGGAGGGGAAATGAGAATTACCATCAACGGAAGCGCACTCGAACAAGTCAAGCAGTTCAAGTATCTAGGAAGTCTTATAACAGAAGATGGACGGAGCGCGAGAGAGGTTAAGGCTGGAATAGCGATGGTGAAAGAGGCATTCAACAGACACAAGATCCTGCTTATCAAAAACTTTGACAAGAGCCTAAAGAAAAGGACAGTCAAGACCTTAGTTTGGAGTGTGTTGACGTACGGATCCGAAACGTGGACACTGAGGAGGGTGGAAATTAAGAGGCTGGAAGGTTGCGAGATGTGGATGTGGAGAAGGATGGAGAGGATCAGCTGGACGGAAAGAGTAACGAATGAAGAAGTGTGGAGCAGAGTTAATGAACAACGAAAGCTAATTCAGTCCATCTGGAGGAGGAAGGCGAGATGGATTGGGCATATCCTGAGAAGTGAAGGGCTACTGCATGATACCATCGAAGGAAAATTTGAAGGGAGAAGACGGAGGGGCAGGAAGAGAGCCATGGTGCTGGACAACATACAACAAGGAAGGAGCTACCAACAAATGAAGAGCATGGCACAGAGGAGGTATGACTGGAGAGTACTGACTGATGCCGGACCTGTCGGATGACAGACCACTCAAGAGAGAGACACACAAGAGGTCAAAGTTTCATTTATATTAATAAAACATTGATAACAATAAAGATGAGATTCCAGAAAGTTTCCAATTTGTTGTTGGATTGATGCAGGCAGCTGCTGCAGTGAAGACAACAGGAATGGAAAAAAATGCATCAAATTTTCAAGCACAGTCTGAAGAGTTCGACTCCCAAAGACCAGATTTAAGACCCAAAGATCAACATCAGCCTCAGCTCCATCACTCAGTCCCTCCAGCAGCTCCACCCTTCAGTTTGATCCCTTCACATCCACATGATCCACATGTTGGGATTCTTCCAGCTTTGGTCTCACAGGACGATCATCTGTGTTTCAGTGGAGACAAAGAAAAAGAAGAAGATGAGTTTTTATAGATTTATAGATTTAACTGATATGATTCCAAAACCAGCTGCATCTGATCAAAGAAACTTTCAACAATTAAACATCAACATTTTAAAAATGTCAGTTCACACAGAAACCGCAGAAACTCTGAGAACCATGTAGTTTCATATTTGTCCACTAGGTGGAGCCCTCAATGAGTCCTGGTTCCAACAGCTGGTTCTCCTGATGGACTTTATGATGATAGATTCATTTAATTCAGGTGTGTTGGAGCAGGAGAACACTGACACCATGGAGGACTGTGGCCCTTCAGGACCAGGTCCAGGACTACAACAGGACCAGGAGAGCCCAGCCAGAGAAGTGAGCTGGTCCTGCTCCACTGGAGCTCAGCAGCCCGGCTCAGGACTCAGTCCCATCCTGACGGAGCGACAGCAGATGATGGAGCAGCTGGCTGACTGCACCACCAGCAGCAGCAGCTCAGAGGCTTCTGAAACTCTGGAACTCACAGCTCAGCTTCCATCTTCATCACATCAGCGCCGTCTGGCTGTCGTCACATGTGGAGCTCAGTAGAGCTGCTCCCACATTCCCGTCTGCAGAATCTCCACTTCCTCTTTCATTCAAACAAACCTTGATTGGATCAGACTCTCAGTGTTGATCATGAAACTACAACTGTTTCACTTTTTAGCTCAAAAACTCCTGATTCATCAAGTCTGACTGAAGCACGGAGGAGGAATCATCAGGATTCTGGCTGCCTGCTCGCATCGGGTCCTGGCTGACTCTCCAACATCACATCTGAGGACTTCATCAAACCAAAGCCAGGTCCAACCTGTGTGGGGTCTGCATGTTCTACCTGAGCTGCTTCAGGAACATCTTGGAGTCTTTCAGCTTCCTGCCTGCTGCCTTCCTGACTGGAGAACTTTGACCTCCATGAACAGACCTCAGTGTGGAGGAACACTGGAACCCTGTGGAACCATGTGGTTCCTCCTGGACTGAAGGTTTCTTACCTTCTTGTAGCTGAAGGGCTTGAGACCATCTTCAGATAGTCAGGACCGAAAATTGAAAAAGCCCCTTAGAAAACAACATGGTAGGCATTTTTGAGGAAAAGCATTTTAAGCATTGATTTTACATGATTTTTTAGTGCTGAATCCATTTCTGCCGGTTGCCCAGCTGGAAAAGTTACTGTTTAGTCATAATTATTGATTAATTAGTATAATTAATATATTAATCGCCCAAAGTTAGAAATTGCTATTAATTTCCTATTTGTTAATATTATACATATGATTGCTTGGTATCATTGTAAAGAGGACCTTCTAGCCTTTAATTTAAGCCCATATTTGCATTTTTTTGACAAACACAGAGGTCACATGAGCTCTTTAAACTATAAATTACACACATTTTCCCACAATTTCCGCATAAACTATATAGTTTATTTTATCCCTGTGGGATCAAGGGATATCACGGACCCAGAAGCCAACAATCTCAATACTAAATACAGGAAATGTATATTTCTTTGTGAGAGGCTATTGTGAGCCTTAAAATAGCAGTAACCGGCTCAGGCCCATTCACCTCCATTCATTCTTTGCACCAGTATTATGTAAACAAAAAAACCCACACCAATTGTTTAGATGTAATGATACTATTAGTAATATTAATGCAATGACAATCAAAGGCCAAGCAGACATTTTCCATCCTTGTAATCAGTAAAATTCACTGAAGATGGCAACTAATTACAAATATAAATAGTAATGATTAAATCAAAACGGCATTACAGGTTCTTTGTGATCATATTTTTTTTCCTTCAGTGCATTACACATTCATGCAAGCGTCACTTGACTTTTGGCACTGACAGGATGCAGTGCATGGGTTTGGCTTACAGCCGCACCGGGCCGTCTTCCATCCAGTTGTGCAGCCACGGGTCACTAGCTCCTCACAGCATCTGGAACTGCAGACAACGACATGAGTTCAGGAACAAGCACGTTGTTCTCCATCTTCCATCCCATATTTTCAGGGGGTGGCAGCACCGGGTACTGCAGGTGGGCCTGCCGCCAAGCCGAAGTCTGGAGGTGAACATGATGGATGTGAAATTTCAGAGCGTCTCTGGTGGGTGGGTCTCTCTGTGGTCATGCCTTTAACAAACAGGCCCAAACGGACTTCACTGATGTTGTTTGTGTTGTTTGCACCGTATAATTTACAGAAAAACATTTCTGCATCCATGACGGTGGAGTCAATAAGCTCAGGACCTTCACCAAGCCCCTTGAGTAGATGGCTGTGCTGTCTAAACACATTCCAGCAGGTCTTCTTCGTGTGTCCTGAAATGTATGATGTCGAGTCTCTCCCACTGAGTCCATGGAAACCTGGAAGTGGCTCAAGAACCTCTTCATCCATCTGCAGCTTTTCTACAACTGCACGGATGGGATGTACTTTCTGTCCTTTGCTGTCCCTGCTTTCATCCAGATTTGTTGGCATGGCATTCTGTGGAAGTAGGCGATCAGCAGAATCAAGACATCGGAGTCTCTCTCACAGTTGGAGTTGAACTTCTCAGCATTGGGGTTGGAGTTTTTCCACATCTGTTATAGACAGTTCCTTTATACGATCAGTTGCTGGAGGGTTGTCTCTATCACAAAGTTAGTCTCGTGCCTGTGCAGCACCTTGTATTGTGTCAAACCCCTGCTGTTCTCCTTTTGATAACTTTTCATTTTTTTGTCTCCTTACAGATGAGACATTCTTCTAGAGCTAGAGAGTGGCCAGTGTCCTTCAGAGTGCCAGCAGCTCCATGATCACGCTGAAACAGAAACTATACTGATTGTTTAGCCAGCTTGTTAATGTCTTCTTCTTCTTAGTGCTCCAGGAGGGTCAGGGTATCCCGTCCCGGTGCGTTGAGCCGACCAGATGAACCAGATTTTTCCAGTGCTGGCGGTCTTGTTCCAGCTGCTCTGCATCCGCCACAGCAACTCCATGTTGTTGGAGGTCGCCCGCAACGACGTCGAGCCATCGGGTGCGGGGTTTCCCTTGTGGTCGTCTCCAGCCTGCGGCCTCTGGGTCAAACTGGAGAAAGGCTCGTGTCGGATGTTCTGGGAGTAGACGAAGGCCCACGGCCCAGCCAGCGGGTGCGGCGTTGTGCGACCAAGGAAGATGCTCGGGGCTGGCCTGTGCGGGCTCGAAGCAGAAACTCGCTGGGGCCTCCTGATGTTCTCCATGGTTCTCAGAGCCCTGCTATCAAAGCCATCGATTCTGAGGCCAGACTGTCGTTCTGAGGCCACGTTTCTGAGCCATACAGCAGGATGGAGAGGACAGCTAATTTGTAAATCCGGAGCTTCGTTGTGCGTGAGATGGTCTGGTGCCGCCAGAGTGGTTTCCAGAGGGACTGCAGAGCAGGTGCTGCCAGGGCTCGTCTGCGGTCAGTCTCTGGTTGTAGATCCCCGCTGCCGGTCACCATGGACCCCAGGTACACAAAGTTCTTGACAGGCTCTACAATGTTGCTCCCAATTTGCATGGGAGGTGAATTCACCTCGCTAGCTATCTTTAATCAATGGAATTCACTGATTTCAAGTAACTTCATTGATTTACATAAACACATTCATCAAATAAAAAACAAGTGTTAGTTACCTACGATGGATACCAACAAAGTAATGAAAGCTGTCAGCATGCATGTTGGCCTCTTGTCTGCAGTAACTCCCTGGTCGGGTTCCAGGCTCACAGTAATCCCCCAGATTGTAATAATATGGTGATGTTATACATTTTCTGAAACTCCATTGGCAAGTCAGTATTTCAGTATCTGTTTTGTGTCTCTGGTATTCCTCGGTACCACAGGGCTAAAACTAAGAAAATAATTTAGGCGGAATTTGTGAAAACAAATATGTTCTTTGTGGTTTGAGGAGCTTGAGTGACCAGCATGTGTGCCAGGAAGGTTGATAATTGGATTTAAATGAAAGCTAAAAATGTCCTCTTTAAAATAACACCAAACACAACATTATTGAACATTGGGAAGTGCCCTAACTATGAGCCTAAGCCAGGATAGGCAACAGTGTCTAACACCCAAATTACCATGGAAGGAGGATAACTTGGAGGAGGAAATATAGAAAATCAGGGGCCTTATTTGAAGAGCAACCGGTGGATTCTTGTTTGGGACACCTTGAACTTTCAAAAAATGCTGGTTGCCCACTTTTCCTCAAAAATGCCTACAGGGTCACATGATTCTGAATTTACAGCCCAGTCTAAGACACTGGGTTCAGGTTCTCCTTCACTGTCTGCATGATGTTGACCATCACTGGACTGGGATTTGGCAGGAAGAGCATCTTGTTGCTTCAGCTTTGCCACTTCTTTCTGTAATTCAGTGTTTTGATTTTTCAGAGCTTCCATTTGATTTTTCAGATCTTGCTTTTCTTTAGCAGATTACAAACCAAATCATTTTGCAAAAAAAAAAAAAAAAAAAAAAAAAAAAAAACAACCCAAAAACAAATAAAATTCTACAGCTGAACCCTTAATTGTTGTTGTCTGGTTGCATCTGTAAACATGGACACATTTAGCCTCCAGTACCTAAAGTGTCTCTCTGAGTTTTGGCTTCACTTCATTCGTACTGGACCAGGATCAGATCATGTTATAGGTTCCACGGCACATTACTGAAACAAAGCATTGTTCCATATCATTTATGAAGGTTTTGTTTTGAAATGCACAACATTCTAGAGTATGAAATGCTTTGTTCTTGAGTGAAGTGATCTCCAAACATGTACAAGTTCATCCAGCATATATTTGACTGCTTTGGATTTACAGCTCGGGGGTCCAGGCTCCTGGGATAATTTATCAATTTTATTTACTCAGAACATGTTCTGGTCTCTGTCGGTAGTTTCATCACCTGAGTCGTCCTGACCAGATTCTGATTTCCATATCAATCAGGAGTTAAAGTTCAGCATAAATCAGCCAATCAGAGCTCCTCCTCTGCCCACGCGATGCCGTCATGTGACATCTGGTTTACAGTGTTCAATATGGAGACGTCCTGCTGGAAGCTTCAGAACGAGATTTCAGAACGCTGTGGGGGACGCCACGTTAGCTCCGCCCATATCTACAGCCCATGGAGGAGACATAACAGACGAGCTGTACTCAAACCTGCACTGTTCAGTCCCAACCTGTACCCTGTTGGACCTCCATAAGCAGCATTTTTGATGAAACAATACAACCTTTTAACAGTTACTGTTGAAGGTTCAATCAAACATCAGACCACATTCATGTTCAGCAACAGTCTTCAGTCACTATCAAAGAAAAATGTTCCTGAAGCTGAAATAATCCAGGATGAAAGTGGAAATAAATCTGTTACCTCTGACTGGGAGGCTTTGAAGAACGTCTTGATGCTGGTCTCCATGTTCCTGTTGAATTTACCTTCGAGCAATTTGTCGTGGTAGAACAGACAGTCCAGAGTCAGTCGGACTCTCGGGTCTGTCACCAGTCTGCTGCTGGGAGAAATCACTCGCTCAGGATTGAAGGTGTGATGCATCACCACCAGAACGGCGGCTTTACCATCTGGAAACAAGATGATTAGCATTAGCATGACTCAACAGATGTTAGCTTCTCTTTTTTAGAGCTGGCTTTCGGGTTCTCATGTCTGTTTTTGGCCTTTTCTGTACAGATTCTCTGAATAACAAGTAATATTTTAGCTCATTATTCAGGAAAGTCATCAGACATTTGCAGTGATGGACAGAGCCTCAAAGGAATGTACCAATACCACTTCTTTAACCAAGAGTACAAACCTTTAGCTACTTGCTGATACCGTGTACCAATACTATCACTAACTTTCAGCTACTTCTTGACGTGTTTGTTGTGTTGGGAGAAATTAGTTTGATCAACTAAAAGTTGTTTTTTTTTGTTTTTTTGTTTGTGGATGCTGGGGGACTCTTGCTGTGCTATCAGTGTTACTGTACTATGACAATCAAGATTCATCATATCAGTACTTGGAAATGATACGAGCACATAGATGGATAGGATCTTTAAAGGACAATAAAACTGTGTCGTCCCATTCAGTGCTAATGAAAAGAAATAAGATCTTTTCAAAGACGTGGAGTTGATCAGAATAAATATCAATTCATTCATTTTCCATGTTGCTTTGTCCTTTTCAGGGTGGCGGGGGCCTGGAGCCAATCCCAGCTAAGTAAGTAGTGGGAGACAGTCAGAGTACACATAGAGAATGCATAGTTTGGATTCTTATAATCAGGCCAGTGATTTCTTGACTACCTTTACATGTTTCGGCTGCCAAGCTGCAGCCTTCTTCAGAAGTGTCACGTGATGTTGCTGTGACGTCTGGTCAGCTGATTTATACAGGTTTTGGCGCCAGCTTCCTACTGGGTGCAGTAGGATGACAGCGCCATCTGCAGTCCGACTTCTTCAGTACTGTGTCCCAGGTATGAGAATGTTGATACGCCCCCTCTGCCCGGTTCACAGTCTGGGGGGCGCGTTTCCGGATCTCGATGGCCTCCCTGATCCAGCGGTGGTACTTCTTGCTTTCCGTGCCGATGATCTGGGCATGATCCCAGTCCATGAGGTGGTTTTCCCTCTATAGTGATTGGAGATGGCAGACTTTAGCTGTTCCTGCTCTGCCTGTCGTTTGGAGGAGCATGTGCATGCTTTTGATGTTTCTTTTTCACATTCAGTGTGATGTTCTTTTGTCCTGACGTTGAAGGCTCTGACAGTCTCCCAGATATAGGATTTGTTGCACAACAAACAAGGTATTTCGTAAATAATATTGCATTTGTGTTGTGGTTCTATTTTGTCCTTGGGATGTACGAATAACTGCCATAGTTTTATGCATGGTTTTACTGGGGTGCTGATGTGCTTATTCATGGCCCGTTGTATTCTCTCTGTGATCCCTCTGATGTATGGAAGTGTCACCGTGGCCCTGTTTGGTTTCTTAAAATCTGCGAAGCTACCACCAGTCAAAATGACTAAGGAGGAGGTGAAAGCAGCACAAGCACTCGCCAAAGACAAAAGCATCACTATATTGCCAGCAGATAAGGGGAGAGCCACAGTAATAATGAACACAGAGCATTATGAAAGGCAAATGGACACGATGTTACAAGATTCCAACACATATGAAACTTTAAAGAAAGACCCAACCGAAGAAAAAAAGAAGGCCCTGAAATCGCTACTCAAACCCCTTCTCAATGAAGAAAAAATAAGTAAGGAGACATACAATCATCTCATCCCCACAGTAAGTATTACCACTAGAATTTATGGAACCCCCAAGATACACAAACCTGGAACACCGCTAAGACCCATTGTGGATAGCATCGGGTCCGTGACGTACAATCTGTCTAAAGCCCTGGTTGACCTCATAAAACCACTCCTTGGACTCACAGATCAACACTGTAAAAATGCCAAGCAATTGGCCCAGGAACTGAAGGATATAACAATTCGAAAAGATGAAAGATTTATCTTGCATGATGTGGTTTCTTTATTCACGAAAACTCCCATAAATGTTACTATACAAATTGTACATAATCGCCTCAAGGAAGACAAATCACTAAAAAAAAGGACTTCACTCACTGTTGAGGACATTACAAGACTGCTGGAATTCGTCTCCACCTCTACCTACTTCCAGTATCGGGGTACCATCTACAGGCAGAAGGAGGGGTTTGCAATGGGGGATCCGCTGTCTGCCATAATGAGCGGCTTCTTCATGGAAGACCTTGAAGCCCGGGCCCTCAAAACAGTCCCACCACACTGCGTCCTTTCCCTCTGGAAGAGGTACGTGGATGACATTTTGGAAATAACAAGGAAAGGACACACACGAGAACTCACGGATCATCTCGACACACTGGACGACACAACATCAAATTCACCCACGAAGAAGAAACAGACAGCACTATACATTTTTTTACCTGGACATAAAACACCTGGAAGATGGCAGCATTAAAATTCACATATACTGGAAACCCACTCACACACATCAATACCTCCTTTGGACGTCAGAACACCCCATTAATCACAAACTTTCAGTCGTAAGAACCCCTTTTGAACTCTCAAAACTAATCACACAGGAAGAAGACAGAAAGGAGGAGGAACAACACATCATAAAAGCACTACGAAAGTGCAACTATCCAATGTGGGCCATAAACAAAGGCCGCCAACAAGCAAAACAAAACAAAGACACAAAAAAGAGAACCATAACTAAACAAACTGAGAAACAAAATAGGGCCATGGTGAAACTTCCATACATCAGAGGGATCGCAGAGAGAATACAACGGGCCATGAATAAGCACAACATCAGCACCCCAGTAAAACCACACATAAAACTACGGCAGTTATTAGTACATCCCAAGGACAAAACAGAGCCTCAACACAAATGCAATATTATTTACAAAATACCTTCTTTGTCGTGCAACAAATCTTACGTCGGGGAGACTGGCAGAGCCTTCAACATCAGGACGAGGGCCCAACCGATTCATCGGCCGGCCGATATTATCGGCCGATATGAGCCCTTTTCAAAATATTCATCATCGGCCGGGTTTTTGCCGATAGAACGCCGAAATACTCTTAATTTCCCATAAAACAGTAAATGGTGAATGAAGTGTCGGGAGTCATGCAGAATAATGTCCTTGCACCGTTTGTCCACCAGAGGGAGCTCTGACTCCTTTCATATCCTTAGTCCTCACTGCTGTTTTCTCAGCTGAGCTGAGAAAGCTAAGCTAAGCTACAACCAGGAACATTGCAAACATTACTTTTGCCTTACCGAGCGGACGTGCATGTTTATTGTTGATGCTCCGTTTTCCCAGTGAACGACGAACGTGAGAACCATCACCCAGCAGAGTGCGTGTTCCCTGTCAGCTGTGATCTGACTGTGTACTTTTCCTTGCGGTGCCGTACCGTACAAGCCTTCCTCATTTGGGAGGATGATGTTGGTTCATATTTGCTGCTGTTAAGTTTTCCACATGTAGTCACTAAGTAGTTTAAATGAGTGTTTTTTTTCCTGAATGATTAACAGACGGAGTGTTGGAGTTTGTGCCGGCAGGAGCGCTCGTTTCTACCCCCGCGCATTTCAGGCGGGTGGTGTTAGTCTATGTTATATTGTTTGTCATTCAAATAGACCCTCCAGGAATCCGCGATTCCGTGATCGCAGAATTTTTTGGGGAAATCACGTCTGTCCGTGGATTCACGGACCTTCGCTGGATTTTAATGCGGAATCTAAACTTTTTCTCTGCAGATTCCTGGTGGGTCTGTTCACTGGGGGGAGGGGTTAATAATGATTACCATTACTGTCTGTGCAGCAACCGTCATGATGTCGTGTCAGTCTTAGTTTTACTTTGGCAGAAACTACTACAACGTGACTGGCTGTAACAACATCCCACTGTGTGTTGTTATGCAGTAATATCAGTGTCGGACTATTTGTGATCATTATATATTCAAAATGCAAGTCTGTCAAAGACAACATGTTTTTGTACTTGAAAATTCCTCTCTGTTGGAAAGTTAAACAAATACTAAAGGAGAAAGTGTTGTAAAACAGTAACATATTCTGCCTGCAGTTCATATTTTTGTTGTTGGAAGTGTTTCGGGACCAAAACAAAAGTTATTTTATTCATTATATAATTTGTAAATTTATCGGCCGATATATCGGATATCGGAATTTTTTTCTGTCAAATATCAGAATCGGCATCGGCCTCAAAAAAGCCATATCGGTCGGGCCCTAATCAGGACAAAAGAACATCGCACTGAATGTGAAAAAGAAACATCTAAAACAAGCGCACGCTCCTCCAAACGACAGGCAGAGCAGGAACAGCTAAAGTCTGCCATCTCCGATCACTATAGAGGGAAAACCACCTCATGGACTGGGATCATGCCCAGATCATCGGCACGGAAAGCAACAAGTACCACCGCTGGATCAGGGAGGCCATCGAAATCCAGAAACACGCCCCCCAGACTGTGAACCGGGCAGAGGGGGCGTATCAACTTTCTCATACCTGGGACACAGTACTGAAGAAGTCGGACTGCAGATGGCGCTGTCATCCTACTGCACCCAGTAGGAAGCTGGCGCCAAAATCTGTATAAATCAGCTGACCAGACATCACAGCAACATCACGTGACACTTCTGAAGAAGGCTGCAGCTTGGCAGCCGAAACATGTAAAGGTAGTCAAGAAATCACTGGCCTGATTATAAGAATCCAAACTATGCATTCACCAAAAGGCCTAATGAACCTGATCGGACTACATATAGAGAATGCATGCACACACAGGGAGAACATGCAAACTCCACAAAGAAAGGTCCCAAGTCATGGCTGGTATTTGAACCCAGCACCTTCTTACTTGTGGCAGTAATCAGCCCACCACCATGTGGCCTCAGAATAATTAGGATCTAAAAATAAATAGTGCACAAAACAAGGGATCTGCTGGCTGTGAGTAAGATAACAACAGTTCACATCTGGTAGGAGTTTAGTGTATTTCCTGAAGTGTCTTCAAGTGTCTGTTTAACTTTATTGCCATAAGCACCTCCCTGAATGTGACAGCTGAAACTGGCGATGTGTCCCTGTGAGTTAGTGGTGATGAGTCTCGAGAAGATGCTGTTTTCTTAGTCTGTTTATCCTCACTTTATTACATCTGTCATGCCTCCCACAGGGAAACGGGTCAAACAGCTGAGAACCGGGACGTAATCTGTCCTTGATAATGTCCTGAGGTCTGCTGACGCACTGGGTGGAGTAGATGTCCATGAGGGAGGAGGACAGAGAGGACGGCCACTGACCCTGTCTGCTGTTTGCTCGTCTTCTGCAGCCTCAGTCTGTCTGCCTCAGTGCAGCTCCTGAACCAGGTGGAGTCAGTCTGTCAGCAGGCTCTCCATGGACGAGTGGCAGAAGGCCAGCAGCAACTTCCTGTCCAGCCTGGACTTCCTGAGGACTCTGTCATGTTTTGTCCTCTCTGTGTTTGTGGTGTTTCCAACGTTGTCTCTCGTTTCAGGCCCGATGGTTTCCCCTCCTCGTGTCTGTTTGTTGTTTTCCTGCCCTGATTTGTTCACCTGTGCCTGAGCAGTCATTGCCGTCACCTGGTGGTCTGGGCTGATAAGGGGCTCTCTGTCTGTGTTCGGATCATCTTGTTTCCTGTCTTATGTCTGTGTGCTCATCATGCTCCTGCTGTGGCAGCTCCAAGTCCTGAATTTTGTGCCTGAGTCCACGATGGATTCCTCTCTCTGTTCAGGGGACTTTTGTGAACTTTCATATTTGTACTCTTTGTTCCTTATAGACAATAAAATGAGTTATTCCCCCTACTCCAGCAGTGCCTGGCGTCTCGGGCCCTCCTCCATGCACCTTCCTCCCTCAAACATGACAGACTCCAGGGAAGAACTTCCTTTCCAACCTGTACTTCTGATCTGGACTCCCAGCAACCTGAATGTGTGGGCTCTCCACACACTCGCTGTTGATGTAGTGTGTGTGTGTGTGTGTGTGTGTGTGTGTGTGTGTGTGTGTTTGTTTTGGGCAGGGGTCAGTTCTGTTCTTTCTGAAGTCTGTGATCTCTTTTTTTTAAGAGGTGTTTGCAGGGTTTCCCCCAGAAAACTTGCTAAGCCCAGTGGTTGGACTGCTCGAGAAGTCCACCGTGTTTATGTAAAAAAAAAAAAAAAAAGTTAAAAGTTGACAGAAATTTGGAAATTATGATTATTTTGTGTTATTGTAAGCATTTATTAACATTACTTAAATGCACAGTCTTACAAAAAGGCATAATCTTAAATAAAGTTTTAACAAACAAAAAAAATAATTAAAATAAATATCAATCGTTTTCAATTGAGTTAAATCCTAATGAATCTTAAAACAAGGCATTGCTGTTCACATTTAAAGGTAAAATAAATTAACAATAATAAAAAAGTGCAAACATGATCAAGGTGTAAAAACAGGGACTCAGAGGCTGAAGAGGTCTCTGCTGGACAGACTGACCTCGTCTACTTTTTGAATGAAAAACAAAAGAAAAATTATTAGATTGCTTACAGTTAATAATATTCTTATGTTCTTTAAGTATTTGTTGTTTATATGGAGTTCACAGCAGTGCAGAAGTCCAGCAGTACCTCCTTCAGTCCAGCAGAGGGCACAGTGTTACTGTTAGCTGTATAGTGCAGTGTGAAGCAGTAGAAGAAGAATGTGTATGAATGGGATCCTCCAGACTGATGAAGCCTGTTGTTCGTTCTGCTTCATTAAACAGAAGCACCGCAGTTCCACCGTTTGGACAGTGAATACATTCTGAGGACAGAACACGAACCATTTTGGATTAATTCCGCTAGTTCGATGTTTACCATCGTGGCTCACAGAAGGCTGTTCTGACCACGTGCTAACATCCGTGCTAACTGCTAACTCGCACCGGCTCTGCCTCATCAACTTGCTGCGGCTCTCTGATGAAAACACGCCTCACCTCTGACCCCCTGTGTGTTCACGTATCGACCATAAGGTGTCGCCATTGCAACCGTATCACCAGATGCCATTAAAAGCTCTAGAGGCCGTCTTTGGTATCGCTGTTTTGGCTCATTAAAAAAAACATATTTGCAATTTAAAAAAAAAAAAAAAAAAAACACCGACACTTAGCCTGGCTGGGGGGCAAGTAAAGCCTGGCGGCCCGCCAGGCCTATAAAGCACTGAGGGAAACCCTGGTGTTTGGTGTCAGGTTATCTATCTTCACACCAGGCTCTCGTGATCTCAATCTGCTATCTTGTGTCTTAAGCAAATGTCCACAAGTTCTTGGCGGATATGTCACCTTAATACTGAAGCATAGAGTGCATGCGGAGTGCAGTGAGCCACCACATCACCTCCAACACACTTCAGACTGGCCTACAGCAGCCTATAACAGATGATAGAGCATCTTCCAAAACTAACTATTGAAGCTTCAGTTATTATCCAGTGTGGTTTTCAAAAGGCTGATCTCTGATCTGACGAATCAGGGACACAAGATAAAACATTACTTACCGAGCAGATGCTCCATGGCCTTGCTGACTTCCGTTTGAACGATGACGGGACAGAAAACCAGACAGTAGTCAGCTTCTTCAGGAGACCTCGCCTCAGTTTGACCCAAAGATTTTAAGGTTTCAACAACAGATTGATGAGCTCCGTTTGTTATTCCTGTCAGGATTATAAAGAACTTCTCCAAAGCTTCTGAAAATGTTTAAAAAGAAGAAACATTTAAGTCAAACGTCACATGAAGAATGATTTTTTTTTTTCTAAAAGATTCTTCAGATTTTTTTTACAAAATGCTTGAACTGCTTCTGTGTAAAAAAATCACTGGATAAACTGGAATTGTACTTTACATTTAAGTTAGTTCAGTGAAAAACTGCAGAACACATGGCTTTTAAATGCCTTATTGAGTTTTTTGTAAGATGCAAAATGCCAACATGACTCTATCTTTCTTAAAATATAAATTGTGGAAAATTGTCAGTTTGGTCAATTTTGCACTTTAACCAAGATTTCATCATATTTGAATTGCATTAATTTTCATTTATTCAACTTGGTTTTAACATGTTTCAGGGAAACAGAAAACACTGAAACGAGAGACGTGCCTTCTGTTTTTTTCACTCATTTGCACCTCTCTCTCGTATCCTTTTGTTTTTGCTTGTGTTCTCTTTCTTGATTCTCTGAGTGATTGCCTCCAGCTTTTATATGTTCTTTCCCTCAGGGGGAAAAAAAACAGGAAAAACAGGAAGTAGCTATGGAAGCCCAAGAGACTTTGCACTATTCAAAATTTTGACATCAATATTTTTTATTTTACTGCAAGTGAATATCGGCACTAAATATTGGTTATCGGCCTCCTTGACTACCAATAATCGGTATCGGCCCTGAAAATTCCATATCGGTCTGTCTCTACGAAAAACAGAGTTAAAGGTATACTGGAGGATTCTCTGCCGATTTTATACAACATGGCCTATTTGCCATTTTTGGAGCACTGCGCATGCGCGGCTCCCTCCCCATGAGGACTGTGGGAGCGCGCACGTCAGTCGCATGTCAGTTTGTTTACATCCGCGCAGCTGGAGCATCGTCTTTCCGCACAGGATTAAAACACATTTGTAATCATGTCGGACTCTTCATCGGTCAGTAATAACCCTTTGGGAATTACACATGAGCGGAAGGGCGCGCACAGAGGTGGCGACTCGACATGATATGTCATCACGCAAAAGTGGTCCCACATTGATTGGGATTATGACTGCTCAATTACGATTTGGAACCATACAATTCTGATTGGTTCTAAGGATCCTCCAGTATACCTTTAATGATTTCTCACCTGGAGCTTTGTCCTCTGACTCGTCTCTGAAAACACAAAGAGGAAGTTGAAGTGAACACCTCAACACAGTGACAGCAGATGAAGCTGCAGCCTCTCAGACGCCTCTTTCACATTTCCACACTCTCATAAAGCAGAAGATAACATACCTGACAGGAAGTCCTCCTGCCATGGCTGGCACCTGTCAAAGAGAGAAGAGTGTTTATCTTTCTATAGCTGCATTTCCATGACCTGAGAAGTTTCTACAGTCTCCTGAGGTGGTTTTTCAGGCATGTTGATGAAGAAGAGTCTTGCATAAGTGTAAAGGAAACGCTTTATCCACATTTACATGTCAGCAGATGTGATGTATGATGCTGTGTGACCAGTCTGTTCAAGTAAAGATGGTGCAGTACAGTTGGACAGAGGAGGAAACGGAAATATCTTTACATATGATTGAAGAGAATAATACGAGGGGGGACCCAAAAGTCCCCGGACTGTGGTTATAAAAAAAAAAAAAAACAAGAAAGATTTCAGACTTTTGGCCATTATATGTCGCTACAGCATAGCCTGAAGCATAACTGTGAAAATTTTCACCTCCCAAAGACGCCCAGGCAGCTCACATCCAGTGTTTATGTTACTACAGTCCCGCTCCCTTCTTCGAAAAATCCAAAAATGGCGGAACCCAGTTTTGTTTTCTACTGGGAAAAACGGCAACAGAAACACTCACCATGATCCACACCGCGTACAAAGATGAGGCTCTGGGGAGAACACAGGTCTATGGACGCTGTATGAGTGGTCAGATGTCCATCGAAGACTCGCCTCACTCCAGCCGACCCTCCACCTCCCGCACAGAGGAAAATGTCCGCAAAATCGAAGCTGATCTGCTTTTTCGACGTCAAAGGGACGGTCCACAGCGAGTTTGTCCCGCCGGGGCAAACTGTCAACCAGGACTTCTACCTGGAAGTGCTGCGGCGCTCCGGGAGGCGGTCAGGCTGAAGCGGCGGCGCTGTGGGAGAGCGGGGACTGGTGGCTCCATCATGACAAGGCGCCGGCGCACAGGGCTCTGCGGTAAAACAGTTCCTGGTGAAAAACGGCATGGCCCTGCCGTATTCCCTCCATTTAGCATCTTGCGACTTCTGTCTCTTCACAAGAATGAAAAAGGCACTGAAGATTTAATGATGAGGAAGAGGTGCAGAAAAACTCGAAGAATGCTCTTAAAGCGATCATTACGCAGGAGTTTGCCGACTGCTTTGAGCAGTGGAAATCCCGGCTGCAGCGCTGTATTCAAGCCGAAGGAGAGGACTTTGAAGGTGACAGTGTTGATTGAATGTGAAAATAAAAAATGCAAACTTATAACCACAGTCCGGGGACTTTTGGGTCCCCCCTCGTATAAGCTCCACCCTACAACAGTGAAATGTGGAGTTTTACAAGGAAAATGCCAAATGTTTTGTATCTCCATCTTCCCTGAACTGTGCGAGACTTACGGCTTATGTGTGAAACACCATTCAGTGGCAACGCCTACAAATCGCAATTGAACTTTCAAAATTTTATAAGGGTACTTTCGTCCGAACAAGATTGCGGATACAAGCAGCTGAAATGAGATTCATCCCTTAGAGATAGGGGGAGGAGCTACGTCACCAGGGAGGAGCTCAGAGTAGAGCCGCTACTCCTCCACATCCAGAGGAGCAGCTGAGGAGGCTCAGGTATCTGTTTAGGATGGAACCTCCCTGAGGAAGAGTTCTGGGCATGTCCCACCTGGAGGAGGACCCGGGGAAGACCCAGGACATGCTGGAGAGACTATGTCTCTGGGCTGGACTGGGAACACCTCAGGGTCCTCCTGGAAGAGCTGGAGGAAGAGTCTGGGGACAGGAAGTCTGGTCATCCCTGCTTAGAGTGCTGTCCCGAGATCCGGTCCTGGATAACTGGTTGAAGATGGACGGATGGAACAGACCAGGTTTGAAGATGAGAAGGTAACAGAGACCAGTCAAATCCATGTATCATTCGTTCAATTGATATTCAATTAAGAATCAAAAAACTAATAATTGAAAAATGAGTCATTTTTCCTTTTTTTATTTTTAAAATAAAAACAAATAAATGAAAATTGGTTTGTTTTTCAATATCCCGTTTGTTAAGACAGATCAAATAAAGGAAAGTTGAAATACGGCCACAGAGCAGAACTTAATCCATCCATCCATCCATTTTCTACCGCTTATCCGGGGCCGGGTCGCGGGGGCAGCAGTCTCAGCAGGGATGCCCAGACTTCCCTGTCCCCAGACACTTCCTCCAGCTCCTCTGGGAGGATCCCGAGGCGTTCCCAGGCCAGCCGAGAGACATAGTCTCTCCAGCGTGTCCTGGGTCTTCCCCGGGGTCTCCTCCCAGTGGGACATGCCCGGAACACCTCCCTAGGGAGGCGTCCAGGAGGCATCCTAAACAGATGTCCGAGCCACCTCAGCTGGTTCCTCTCGATGTGGAGGAGTAGCGGCTCTACTCCGAGCTCCTCCCTGGTGACTGAGCTCCTCACCCTATCTCTAAGGGAGCGCCCAGCCACCCTACGGAGGAAGCTCATTTCGGCCGCTTGTATCCGGGATCTTGTCCTTTCGGTCATGACCCAAAGCTCATGACCATAGGTGAGGGTGGGAACGTAGATTGACCGGTAAATCGAGAGCTTCGCCTTTCGGCTCAGCTCCTTCTTCACCACGACGGACCGATACAACGACCGCATCACTGCAGCCGCTGCACCGATCCGCCTGTCAATCTCACGCTCCATCCGTCCCCCACTCGTGAACAAGACCCCAAGATACTTGAACTCCTCCACTTGGGCTAGGGTCTCTCCACCAACCTGGAGGGGGCAAGCCACCTTCCTCCGGTCGAGGACCATGGCCTCGGATTTGGAGGTGCTAATCCTCATCCCTGCCGCTTCACACTCGGCTGCGAACCGCCCCAGTGCATGCTGTAGGTCCGGGTTCGATGAAGCCAACAGGACAACATCATCTGCAAAAAGCAGAGATGAAATCCTGTGGTTCCCGAACCGGAACCCCTCCGGCCCCTGGCTGCACCTAGAAATTCTGTCCATGAAGATTATGAACAGAACCGGTGACAAAGGGCAGCCCTGCCGGAGTCCAACATGCACCGGGAACAGGTCCGACTTACTGCCGGCAATGCGGACCAGACTCCTACTCCGGTCATACAAAGACCGGACGGCCCTTAACAAGGGGCCCCGGACTCCGTATTCCCGGAGCACCCCCCACAAGACACCACGAGGGACACGGTCGAATGCCTTCTCCAAATCCACAAAACACATGTGGACTGGTTGGGCAAACTCCCACGAACCCTCGAGCACCCTATGGAGGGTATAGAGCTGGTCCACTGTTCCACGGCCAGGACGAAAACCGCATTGTTCCTCCTGGATCCGAGGTTCGACTATCGGTCGGATCCTCCTCTCCAGTACCCTGGAATAGACTTTCCCGGGGAGGCTGAGGAGTGTAATCCCCCTATAGTTGGAGCACACCCTCCGGTCCCCCTTTTTAAACAGGGGGACCACCACCCCGGTCTGCCAATCCAGAGGCACTGTCCCCGACAGCCACGCGATGTTGCAGAGACGTGTCAACCAAGACAGTCCCTGCACATCCAGAGACTTAAGGTACTCAGGCCGAATCTCGTCCACCCCCGGTGCCTTGCCACCGAGGAGCTTGCCAACCACCTCAGTGACTTCAGCTTGGGTGATGGACGAGTCCACCTCTGAGACCTCAGCCTCTGCTTCCTCCACGGAAGACGTGGCGACGGGATTGAGGAGGTCCTCGAAGTATTCCTTCCACCGTCCAACAATATCCCCAGTTGAGGTCAGCAGCTCCCCACCTCCACTGTAAACAGTGTTGGCGGAGACCTGCTTTCCCCTCCTGAGGCGCCGGACGGTTTGCCAGAATTTCTTCGAGGCCGACCGATAGTCCTCCTCCATGGCCTCCCCGAACTCCTCCCAGACCCGAGTTTTTGCCTCCACAACTGCTCGGGCTGCAGTTCGCTTGGCCTGCCGGTACCCGTCAGCTGCTTCGGGAGTCCCATGAGCCAGCAAGGCTCGATAGGACTCCTTCTTCAGCTTGACGGCAGCCCTTACTTCCGGTGTCCACCACCGGGTTCGGGGGTTGCCGCCACGACAGGCACCGGAGACCTTACGACCACAGCTCCGAGCAGCTGCTTCGACAATGGAGGTGGAGAACATGGTCCACTCGGACTCGATGTCCCCAGCCTCCCTCGGGACATGAGAGAAGCTCTCCCGGAGGTGGGAGTTGAAAGCCATGCTGACAGAGGGTTCCGCCAGACGTTCCCAGCAGACCCTCACAACACGTTTGGGTCTGCCAAGTCTGTCCGGTTTCCTCCTCCGCCAGCGAATCCAACTCACCACCAGGTGGTGATCGGTCGACAGCTCTGCCCCTCTCTTCACCCGAGTGTCCAAAACACGCGGCCGGAGGTCAGATGACACGACAACAAAGTCGATCATCGACCTCCGACCTAGGGTGTCCTGGTGCCAAGTGCACTTATGGACACCCCTGTGCTCGAACATGGTGTTCGTTATGGACAAACTGTGACTAGCACAGAAGTCCAATAACAGAACACCACTCGGGTTCAGATCGGGGAGGCCGTGCGATCCAATCACCCCCTTCCAGGTCTCACTGTCGCTGCCCACGTGGGCGTTGAAGTCCCCCAGTAGAACAATGGAGTCCCCAGTCGGAGCACTGTCCAGCACCCCTCCCAGGGACTCCAAGAAGGCCGGGTACTCTGCACTGCTGTTCGGCCCGTAAGCCGAGACAACAGTGAGGCACCTATCCCCGACCCGAAGGCGCAGGGATGCAACCCTCTCGTTCACTGGGGTGAACTCCAACACATGGCGGCTGAGCTGTGGGGCTACAAGCAAACCCACACCAGCCCGCCGCCTCTCACTGCGGGCAACGCCAGAGAAGTGGAGAGTCCAGCCCTTCTCGAGAGGTTGGGTTCCAGAGCCCAGGCTATGTGTGGAGGTGAGCCCGACTATATCTAGCCGGTACCTCTCAACCTCCCTCACAAGCTCGGGCTCCTTCCCCGCCAACGAGGTGACATTCCATGTCCCTAGAGCCAGTCTCTGTGTCCGGGGATCGGGTCGCCGGGCACCCTGCCATCGGCTGCCACCCAATCCACACTGCACCCGGCCCCTACGGTTCCCTCGGTGGGTGGTGAGCCCACCGGAGGTCAGGCCCACGTCGTCCCTTCGGGCTGAGCCCGGCCGGGCCCCGTGGGCAAAGACCCGGCCACCAGGCGCTCGCTTACGAGCCCCAACCCCAGGCCTGGCTCCAGGGTGGGGCCCCGGCTGCGCCATACCGGGCGACGTAACGACCTTTGTTCTTTTTCTTCTCATAGGGGGTTTTGAACTGCTCTCAGTCTGGCCCGTCACCCAGGACCTGTTTGCCATGGGAGACCCTACTAGGGGGCATAAAGCCCCCCGGCAACATAGCTCCTGGGATCATGCGGGCTCTCAAACTCCCCCACCACGTTAAGGTGGCAGTTCTAGGGGGAGCTTAACGTGATTTTCAATTTCTTCGATCTCCGTGACCCGGAAGTTCTATCGTCTGTGTTTTGGTTTTTGCCGGCGGGAAACATGGGTGGGTCACGTCAACCTGTCGTCCAGCACACACTACAGAAGGATCAGGCCGAATTTTGCCCCGATCTTCTCCTCCCGACCGAAGCCGACAAGGTCCGACTGTCGGGAGCATGATAACGCTAATGAGTTCGGTTCCGATCCTCCTCTGGTGTGCGGGGGGTTCAGAGAGATGTTTTCCGGTCGGAGCCTCTCAGGAGGCATCGGAAGGGGAGATCATAGATAATGAACATGTTGAATATTTCTGATAGCAAATCCTGTGGTGTGTGGAGCTCTGAGAGGCGCTGATCAGCTCCGAGCTGATCTGTCCACACCCTCGAAATAAAGCTCCCTGATTGGCTGGTGCTGCTGCTTAAAAAAAAATCCCCTCCCAGCTGTCAGAGAAGGAGACATATGTTTGTGAAATACATTCTCGACATGACAGTGAAAGTTCTTTTTTTTTTCCAATAATGGTTAATAGTGGAGATGAATTCAAACATTGGGATTATTGCAGGACTGGCGATGCAGATGAATGAGCAGGATTAACCTCTCACTTTCTGCACTGCTGAGTTTAGGAGTTCTGACTTTTCTCTTTCACTGTAGAGGTGATACTCGTGAGTTTGTCAGTTTGTTTTGAAGTTTCAACGCAGATGCTAATTACGTTAGCATGTTAATGGCATTGAGCTAGCGGCTTTGATTTTAAATACTGACTTGTTTAGTTTTTAGAAAGTGATGTATGTTGTGATCCATCTTGTGTATTTGTTCACTTATATGTACATCTGGTTCGTTTCAGTTTTACAGTGTCTTCAGGAGAAAGTAATAAAAGCTCAAACCAGCTAAAATCTCCTGCTTTCTTTCTGAAGAACTGTTCTCTACAGGCCAAACTGAACCCAACATTCACAGAGGGACAAATTATTAATGCTCATGAAGCTGAACAGAACTTGAATTTGATGGTTCTAAAGTTATTTACATCATTATCTTTGAAGTTCTTAATTGTAGCTTATTGTTGCTTATTTTGAGAAAGAGGATATATTTTTATTTAATACTGCAGTAATTTTTTTTTTATCTTAATTCACGTGAAATATTATCGCTGTTGTGAGTTCTTGAGTTTAAATAATTGTACAATGAAAAGTTCTGTTATGAGTAACCTTATTGTCTTCAACATATTTTTATTTTCACAAAATAATTTTTGAAAAATAGGGGTTGTCTTATATTCAGAGTAGTCTTATATTCGGGCCAATACGGTACATGGAAGAGCTCGACAGCATGTCCAGTACGCGAGTCATCATTGCCAAGCTTCCGTACAAACCAAGGGAAAGGTGGAGAAGCAAAGCCTACAATCTCCAAGAAGAACAACGTACAGCTATGTTCAGCGACCTTGTAGACTTTGTGAACCGACAAGCCAAAGAAGCCTTGCACCCTCTCTTGGGTCACATCGCTGATGGAAACAAAGGCCGAGATAAAGCTCACAACATGGATGAGAGATCAGTTAGAAGGAGCGGTGCTCGAAGGGTTTTCACTACAGTGGCTACTGCAGTCAACAACCCACTGGAAACAAGAGTCCAAGCCAAGGGGGGATACTATTTGTGCCTTCTCCACCCCTTGCCTCTTCTGCCAAGGACAACATGCCATGGAAAACTAAAAGGATGAAGAGGTCACTCCACACTGAGAAAATGGACTTTCTCAAAAGGCACGGTTTGTGCTTTGGGTGCTTGAAGCGGGGACGTATGGCGAATGCCTGCACTGAAAAGATGACCTGTCAAGCCTGCCAGCTCAGCCATCCAACAGCTCTTCACATAAAGAACAGAGATAAAGGAATATCTGGTGAGGGAAAGCCGAAGAAGGAGACCTTCAATGACGCATCCAAAGAGTCAAAACAGGGCGAGTCATCAGAAAGAAGCAAGGCCACTTCAGTGGCCAGTGGATGCATCAGCGCAGAGGGTAGGACTTGCAGAGCTACTGGGGCCGGCAACATGGACAACATCTTGGCTATTGTTCCGGTCCACATCAAAACCAAAAGGGGCAACAAGGTGGTGACGACCTATGCGCTCCTCGACCCAGGCAGCAACGTCACTTTCTGCACAAAGAAGCTGATGACCACACTTAACATTTCCGGCAGAAGAACAAGTATCTTGCTGAGGACCATGGGAGGCGAGCGGCTTGTGAGCAGCCATATGGTGTCTGGCCTCGAGGTCAGCTGCATGGATGATGATGACTACCTGGAGCTACCCGACATCTACTGTCAGAAGGAAATCCCTGCCCGCAAACAGAACATCCCACTACAAGAGGAAGTGGACAAGTGGCCTCACCTCAGTCAGGTAAAGATCCCTAAAATCCAGAGAGAGGTTGGCCTTCTCATCAGCACAGATGTGCCCAAGGCTATGGAACCGTGGCAAGTGGTGCCCAGTGTGGAAAATGGGCCATATGTGGTCAAAACACGACTGGGCTGGATCATCAATGACCCCCTCAGAGGAGACAACGGCCATGAAACTACAGATGGACTCATTCAGGTTACCTCCAACCGCACAACAGTGGTCACCCTGGACGAGCTGTGGCATCAGCAGTTCAAGAATGACTTCCCAGAGTGTCGAGATGACCAACAGGAGATGTCAAGAGAGGATCTCCAGTTCCTTGAGATAGTGTCACAGTCTGCTAAGCTGACAGAGGGTCACTACAGCATTGGTCTACTACTGAGGAACACAGCCATCAAAATGCCAAACAACAGAAGAGTGGCTGAACAAGGAGCTCTCAACCTAAGAAGGAAGTTCATCAAAAATCCTCACTTCCATGCTGACTACTTGACCTTTGTGAAAGACTGGATTGCAAAGGGGTATGCGGTCAATGTTCCGGAGGAGGACCTCAGCCGCAATGATGGAAAGATTTGGTACTTGCCACACCACGGCGTGTATCATGCCAAGAAGAAGAAGATCCGAGTGGTTTTCGATTGTGGGGCATCTTACCAAGGATACACATTGAACGAGCAGCTGCTACAAGGGCCGGATCTGACCAGCACTCTGCTCGGTGTCATCACCAGGTTCAGACAAGAGGAGGTTGCTGTTATGGCAGATGTGGAGGCACGAGGACGAGGAGAACTGCGCGAGGACGCAGATCTTCTCCGGTTTCTCTGGTGGCCATCTGGTGACATCATCCAAAACCTCACGGAGTACAGAATGAGAGTGCACATATTTGGTGCCACTTTTTCCTCGAGTTGTGCCACCTTTGCCCTAAAGAAGTGTGCACGAGACCACAAAGAACAGTTCAGCACTGAAGGGGTCGACACTGTGCTTAAAAACTTCTATGTCGATGACTGCCTTAAATCGGTTAGTTCTGAGGAGGAAGCAGTGTCCTTGTGTTATGAGTTGAGAGACATTCTTACCTCTGGAGGATTTCGGCTCGCAAAGTGGGTTAGTAACAGCCATGCTGTGTTGTCAGCTATCCCTGCAAAGGAGACAGCCAAGGAGCTAAGGGACCTGGATCTTGACTTGGACACACTCCCTGTCGAGTGAGCTTTAGGAGTCCGGTGGTGCACAAAGAATGACAGCTTCAAGTTCAAGATCGTCTTGTGTGAATCTTGTCGGGCCCTGGAGCTGTCCAGCTCTTCATTTTGGCCACTCTTGCCTGTACATCTGCTGTTGTAATTACTACTGGCTCTTGTTCTGGGAGGTTGCTGTGCTCTGCCTGCAAGCCTGCCAGCCATTGGGCATTGGTGTTGTGTGACACCTCTTTCTCCCAGATACTCTTCCAGTATTGCTCAGTCTCAGCCCTGGATGGGTCTGCAGTGGTCTTACTATCCTGCCACTGAGAGTAGACCTTAGCTGGATTGTTGGAAAATATCCTGTTTATTCTCCTGGTCTCCACTTCTCTCGTGTATCTCTTTAGGCGGGTAGCTAGGGCTGTGAGTCTTTGCTTAGCAATCTCCAGTGCCTCAGTTATTGACAGCTTTCTGTATTTCTTGGGCAGTTCTTTCTTGAGATTCACCCCTCTGCTTAGTTCTGTGAGGAAGATGACTTCTCTCTGTGTTGCCATGATTTTTGCCTCTAGCCTTCTTTTCCATGGAGGTTCTTGGTCACTCCGGCTACTCATGCTGTTCATCTTGTAGCCAAGCATCTCCAGGATGACTGCCGCTGTTGCATATATCAGCTGATTGTCTCAGTGATTGTGTTGGCAGGGATTGTTAGCAGTGCTGTGTTCACATCTTCCAGTAGAGATTCCGCTGGTACTTTATCATTATTGAGCCTTGGCAGCCAGGAGGGTGTTGAGTTCCCCCAGGACGTCATGATCTTCTCTCTAAGGTCAGCTGCTCTTGTGTTCAGCTCTGCTATTGGGGCTTGGTACCCAATCTCGTATGACCTGTCGCCTGGCTCCCCCTTGATGTAGCATCTTGTACCGTGACAGTAAGTTCCTCTTGCAGATATTTGACCACTGACTTAGTAGCTGTTTCTTAGTCAGCTTGGATGTTGGGTTTCGAAGTAACCATTGTTCCCACATTCTCTGCATGTATCCCCTTTCACTGGGATTACTGCTGTAGTAGCATTCCATTAACGCTCTGTTCTCCGGGCTGCTCCAAGAGTGTCTTGTTCCAGTTGCCAATTTGTCATCAGTATGCCCTGGTTCCACAACAACTGACGCGAACCTTGTTGACCCGGGCGACGTCCGAGCTGGTATGACTCTTTCATTTATGGTTTCGCTCATGCTGAGGTGTGGACATGTTTGTGTGAAGGGCCTTGTCCAAGGGCCCAGCTGGATTACCATACGCCCTGATGGGGATTCGAACCCCGACCTCCTGTTTCAAAGTCTGTGTCCTTATACATATGTATGTGTATATATATATATATATATATATATATATATATATATATATATATATATATATATATATATGTGTATATATATATATATATATATATATATATATATATATATATATATATATATATATATACGTATATATATATATATATATATATATATATATATATATATGTATATATATATATATATATATATATATACATATGTGTAGCAATAGGCTGCCACCCCCATGTTTCAGCTGATTGAGACCAAGGCTGTTGCTCCAGGGAGCCTCCAACCCGACTCGAGCATGACTTCTAGTAAATATTGATTGGGATAAATTCCAACTTATACCATATGTGGAAGATGCATGGAACTATTTTTTTTCTGAAGTATCCATAATAATCAATAAACATGCTCCTCTAAAAACTCATCGTGTTAAAGGCAGACATCTGCCCTGGATTAACTCTACATTGCTTGATCTCTTCAGAAAAAGAGATCAAGCTTGGGCTAAGTTTCGATCCTCAAATGGTCCTTCTGATTGGGAATATTACAAATTACTTAGAAATCAGAGTAAAACACAAACAAGGAAGACAAAATCAAATTTTTTATAAAGACAGCTTCTCTCGAAATGTAAACAACCCAAAACAATTTTGGCGCCAGTTGGATCAACTTCTTCACAAATCTAAAAGTAAAATTCGGCAGCTCATTGTCAATAATCAACCTACGTTTGATCCTGTTATCATTTCACAAGCTTTTAATCAACACTTCTCGAATATTAGTAGTGTCTCCAATAATCCTCCTGTTTCTTCAGGGGGCTTTACCAACGAACCACGTACTGGACCGTCTTTTTCTTTTCGAAATATAACCCCTTCAGATGTTTTTAATGCACTATGTGGATTAAAAACTAATAGTAGTGCGGGCCCTGACGGTCTTGATGCAAAGTTTCTTAAAATGGCTGCACATGTGTTAATGTTTCCACTAGCTGATCTGTTTAATCTGTCCATAAACACCTGCTCATTTCCTTCAATATGGAAGACCGCTAGAGTTACTCCTGTCTTCAAAGGAGGCGATTCGACTGACTTAAACAATTATCGTCCAATCTCTATTATATGTGCTGTTGCCAAGGTTTTTGAGAAAATGATATTCAATCAACTATATTAGTACCTTAATGCATATCATATTTTATCACCAGTATAGTCTGGCTTTAGAGCTGGATACTCAACAACTACAGCTTTGCTAAAATTTTGCAATGACATATTCTCCTCCATTGACCAGGATCAACTTGTGGGATCCATATTTTTAGATCTGTCCAAAGCTTTTGATTTAGTTGAGCATTACTTGCTTCTTGGCAAACTTTATGCAGCAGGCCTGAATAAAGAGGCAGTTTTATGGTTCAGCTCTTATCTGCACAATAGGAAACAGTATGTTCGTTTTGATGGTGTTCAATCTGAGAAATGCACAGTTGGAAAATGGGGTACCTCAAGGTTCCACCCTTGGTCCTCTACTTTTTTCTATCTTCATACATGGTCTCCCGCAAATTATACAGAACTGCTCAATAAATTTGTATGCTGACGATACAGTGCTTTATAATGCTAATTCCGAACTCACACAACTGCAGATTCAGCTGCAAGCAGATTTTAATCTGAATTAAAACTGGCTTCAAAATAATAAATTAAAGCTGAATTTGAAGAAATCGTGCTGCATGCTTTTTGGTTCTCACTTTAACTTACTTACATCCCCTAACCTACATATTGCATTTAGTAATGGTTCAACTGCCCAAAACGTTGACTCTGTTAAATATCTTGGACTTTGGTTTGATCCTGAACTCTGCTTCAAACCTCACGTAGATTACATCATAAGACGAACATATGCTACTTTAACTTCTCTTTTTCGGTCTGCAAACTGTTTTACACAAGAAGTCAGGAAGCAAATAATTACTCAAACTTGTCCTCCCTATTGTTGATTATGCTGACACAATTTATCAAAACACTCATGACTTGTATCTCAAACCTTTAAATGTTCTCTTCAATTCTCTCTGTCGATTCATACTCAAATGTCCGTATAGAACTCATCACTGTATTTTGTTTGAGAAGCTGATCTGGTTGCAACCATATGAAAGGTGACAATATCACTGGATACTATTAATTTTCAAATGTATTTATTTTTATTGTCCTCTGTATCTTAAACGATTTTTGGTTCCAGTTACTTCTGTATATTCTTTGAGAAACACTAATCGTCTTACTTTTACTGTTCCACGTACAAACAAAGAGAGTGGTCGCAGAGCCCTCCAGTACAGGGCTCCATTTGATTGGAATAGGTTACCTTCATCCATTCGTGATGTGACATCTTTGGGTCAATTCCAATCCTTATTATTTTCACACCTTAAAGCCTCCTGCTTATGTTTTTAGGGTTTTTTTTTTTCCCCTTTGAACTTCCGTCAATGATGTATCACCTGTTCTAGAACTCATGGAGGATTGGGGGGTGAGGGAACAAAGGAGCATGTCTGTCCTGTGTGTGTGTGTGTGTGTGTGTGTGTGTGTGTGTGTGTGTGTGTGTGTGTGTGTGTGTGTGTTTGTGTGTGTGTGTGTGTGTGTGTATGTGTGTGTGTGTGAGTATGTCTGTTTATGTGTAAATGTGTGCATTTATGTATGTTATTGTAAATTGTGTTATATATGTATGTGTTTATGGACCCCCTCGAAAACGAGATGCTACAACTCAAGGGGCATTCCATTAATAAACTTTAAACTTTAAACTTTAACTTTAACTTCCGGCCATGCCAGGTCATATAGCGAGATCTCAGGAGACCAGCAGACGCTGTTTCCAAGTGACTTCAGACAAAACAGAGCGGCCTTCACACTGTGTTCCTGAGAACTTTGAAACCAAAGCATTATTCCATATCACCATCTATTCAGCATGTGCAGAAGAACCATTTACTGTTACAGTGAAGCACACGCTCTGCAAGTGTTTTCTCATGTTTCCATGGAGACGGAATATTTTGAGAAAGTTGCATTTTCTCCCCTTTCCATGGAGACAGAGCATTTTCAGAAAGCTGCCTTTCAGCCAGCAGAAACTCATGCAATTAATCACGATTAAACCTTTTAATCGTTACCCAGCACTAAATAAACATGACATTTACCACAGATGAGCCTCGGTTATAAGAAATTATGTTTTTGTTCATTTACATTCAAGCATCACAGAACCGAATCCTGATGTTCTTCTTTATATATCTACACGACCAATCCTACCAAGATTCAACCTTCAATCATCGCTATGAAGCTCTTTACCCACGAAAAGATCCGAACCGTTCTTCAGTGATGAAGTGTTGTACATTACCTTGTTGGATTCAGACGCAGACTGTATCTCCACGGTACTGTTGGTTGAGGTTCCATGATGGAACCAATAATGAAAGCTGATGAACATGATGATGATTACGATCAAACAGATCCCACCTAGAACACAAAGAAACAAAGTGTTGTTCAGTTCTAATAATCTTCAAACATCAGCAAGCAGATTTCAATCTCACTGAACACAACCATAAAACGTTCTGGACACAGGAAGTGAACCTTTACACTGATGATTCCATCAAGGCTACATTACAGCTAGCTAGCCCTTTAAGCTCGGGGCCATTTTTGCCTAAAAGTTCAACTAAAGACGTACCCAAAGTAAACTGAATGCTGTTCCTGAACTGTTTGGAGTACATGCATGGTTGGGGTCTCATTTGAAAGCTGACAACCTGTATTTTCACCCAGTGCAGTCAGAATTACTCTAGGTGCTACTGGCACAGATTTATTTATGTTGCAGCACACTGAATTAGGATGAATTTCATTCTCGCCTGAATTTTTTCCCTCATAAAACACCTGGAAATAAGTGTGGAAGCACTGAGAGAGCTTGAAAACACAATTTTGCTAAAGCCTGGGGTCTTACATAGTTCAGGTCAAAATGTCAGAGCAGTAATACAAGAAATGAGTGTTTCACACATGTATTTGTGCTGCTATGCCCCGGCAGGGTCAATTTTGGACATCCTCTGTACACCCTCTGCATGCCCTCTGTACAATGGTATATGTTGGTTTTTAGCCCGTTTTTACATTATTTCCACGACAAAAACTCATAAAGTACTCAAAAACTCACTCCAGATAGGCTTCAGTGCGGAATTGGGGACACAGACTGAGAGGAACAGAGACAGGTGCAGTTTTCAGCCCCCTCAGACGGCGGTCTCAAACTCCAGTCCTCGAGGGCCGCAAACCTGCATGTTTTCCTTGTCTCCCTGCTTCAACACACCTGAATCTCATGAAGGTTCGTCACCAAGTTCAGCAGAAAGCCTGGAGCCTCATTGCAATCAGCTGTGTTGAAGCAAGGAGACATGGAAAACATGCAGGTTTGCGGCCCTCGAGGACTGGAGTTTGAGACCCCTGCTCTCAGAGGTGTCAAAACAGCGCTGTCGAGCTATCCAGCCATTCAGCAAGCTCATTGGCTACCAGCCCTGTCAGTCAAACATTTCCTCCGACGTGATTGGATCAGAATTCATCTATGACGAGCGATGATGTACGATGATGAACGAGGACGAGGGTCCATAAGTCTCGGCAATGATTGGCTGGTTAGCCCTTGGAGGCAGGGATGAGTCACTTGATTGGTTGAAATGGAACAGAAACCATTCAGTCGCCATATTGGATAGGTCAGCGCAACTCAAACTTTATTTCTGATAAAAATAAGGATCATTATGGGACACGCACGCGGAGAGACGCGCCGCGTGCACGCGTGGTGGCGCGTCTAATTCTGGATGATTATCACTACTTCAAGACATGTTTTGGACAAAATGCGATACTTTCCAGCATGTCTAGATGCATACGTCTGGACTGTGGCAGTTTTTTCTGGAATATTTTCATCTGTGATCAGTTATGAGCCTCCAAAGGTGAGTTGCGCTTTATTTGCTGTTTGTTGGACAAATGTGTTTATATTACCCGCTGTGGTAATCACATCTGAAAGTGGTTTATACCGATGGATTCATGAGAATTTAAGCTTTCTAACGGTACATAGTGTGTCTGTGGAATTTACAAAATGCATCTGCACATTTGATAAATGCATCTGGAGATGTTTACCGGTCCGTGGGCAGGCCGGTTTGAGCTTAACCAGCCAGTCTGCTAGCTTCAGCATTATTTTACGATCTAAGCATTAAAGCATAAGGTGAAGTCTCAGGTCTGTTCTATTTCTAAATGGTGGAAGTCTAAGTTTAAAAACTTCAGAGCAGACAGTCTCACCAGGTTTGGATTTATTTTAAATGTTTTGAAACCAACAACGACCTTATTTACACATGTTTTTTTTTTAATCCAATTGAAAACAATTGTATTCAAGGATCTGAAGACATGGACACCAAACAAAGTGATCCTCATTCAAGCCATCGTGGGCTGTGCTGCCGGTAGGAAGTCGCCATGGACTGCTCCGTCTGGGAGCGGCCCCCTGTGGGCTGTGCCCCCCAGCGGATGCTGGGCACAAACTTTAAGGTTTGTTATTGCAGAAGTTTTCAACCATTTCCCCTGATGATGCTTCAGATCGTCTCCATCCTCTCTGAGTGTGACTTTCTGAACTATTACAGTGAAGCCAAACACTGTCGCTAAGGGGAGGAGGGAGTAACCAGATTCAACATGACTGAAGCATGGTGGAGGAATCAACAGGACATTGGCTGCCTGATGGCCTCATGGCATTGCTGGAGACATCAAACATTTAGGTGAATGAACTAAAGAAAGGAAATAAATCCTCCTGGACTCATATAATCCAAGTTTAGAGAAACATTTAACCCTAACCCTAAACATTTCAGCTTCAATCCAGTTCTGAGCACAACAGTCTCCATGATGGAGGTGGTAAAGTGGCGACAGTTCACCACAGTTCTCCAGCATCCTTCTAGAAGTGGACAGAGTGGAACAGAAGACAGACGGACGGAAGAATTCATCTGAAGCCACAAAACATGTCTGACCTTTAAAATCAGGCTGACAGTTTAGAAAGTTTCCCAAATAGTTATTTTTCAGACAAGTTTAACATTTTCCAATAGAATAGGAATATTCTATTCATCTCTCTCCTGGTTGATTTGATTATTTTTCTTCTGGCAGATTTAGGGAAACATAAAAAAAAGTGCTGAAAACTCATGATTGGTATTGTGTGGATTTTCTTAATGATTCAGTGAGTCAGTTTGGGAAACAATTCAGAAAGAAAACTAAAAACGTTCTGCTCAGCACATAAGGTATGACGGTGAAAAACAGTCAGTCATCAGTCATTAACATAACGAGTCTTCATCAGTCGATCAGCGACTTTATTCAGACTTTAACTCTGACTATAATGACCCCCCACCCCCCACCCCTCTCTCTTTCAGACACACAGCCAGTTTGATGATAGTTTGACTTTGTTTCATTCCTCTTTCAGTCATGTTGACCCATGTCCCAACGCTTTTAGAAATGCAAGGATGAAATCAGGAAATCTACTGAGAATGTGACAAATGCTGCAGAACTTACATTTACGGATGGACCAACTCTGAGGCCGGAGTCCAAGAGATGCAATGAACAACCACACCTGAAAACCACAAGTCAGAACAGTGAGGAAGAACAAGTTCACCTGAAGCTCCGAATGTCTGTTTCCACAGTAATGATTTCAAATGAAAGCCCAGGAAGCTTTGTGGAACCCCATGTTCTCCACTGTTAATGTTGAGAGTGTATTGTTCTGTGCGGCGTGTGTGTGTGGAAACATTGTTAAGAAACAATACAAATTTTCTCTGTAATAATGATCTAAAAACCTCCCAGTAAACCAGTGACTCTGTTACCTGTGACCGGGAGGCTCTGAAGAACTTCCTGATGTTGTTGTTCATGTTCCTGTTGAGTTCACAGCTGAGCAGCTTCTTCTGGTAGAACAGACAGTCCAGAGTCAGCTGGACTCTCTGGTCTGTCACCACTCTGCGGCTCGGAGGAATCACTTGTTCGGTATTGGAGGTGTAATGCATCACCACCAGAACGGCGTCTTTACCAGCTGGAAACACAGAACACGGTCTGATTAAAGTCCAGGTTCCTGAAGGAGGAACCTCAATAATCCTCAACTAACTCAGTCCTGCTGACAGCAGCATGGAGCACCATCTGTGAACAACATTAGCATTAGCTTGGAGCACGAGTATGAGTTTTTAGCATTAGGCTTTAATATTTGTATTAACGTTTAGCATTAGCCTGTAGCATTAATTAGCATTGAGGTCACAGAGCTGATTAGGAAATAAATGATCTTTGTACAACTTCCAACAATTTTTCTAAATGTTCTCTGATCTGATCAGGAATGTTACTGGAGACATGCCTCACCAGGAAGATGCTCCATGGCCTCACTGACGTCTGTCCCAACCCGAGAAGAGACGGGACAGAAAACCAGACAGTAGTCAGCGTCTTCAGGAGACCTCGCCTCAGTTTGACCCTCAGATTTAAAGGTTCTAACAACAGATTGATGAGCTCCATTTGTTATTCCTGTCAGGATGATGAAGAACTTCCTCCAAGAATCTAGAAACAAAAAAAGTATTGTGAAAATACAGAAACTCTATAGTCAAGGTTCAGACCTTAGAAAAGGCCAATGATTCTTTAAACGCATATGAAACAGCACAAGAGCAGCTAAAGACGACTAAGAGCAACAAGAGAGGCCGGGTCTCTTCTGGCCAGGCATGGGAAATGACATGACTGCCACAGGTGAGGAATCTCTATCATGTCATTCAAGGTGCTCATCAATGACCAAAGAAGCCCTCATATCTCTTCAGACCCCAGAAAGACCATGGCAGGTGGTGGCGTCAAGAAGTGGGAAGCTCCAGGAACCAGGAAGAAGTGACTAGTTACAGGAACTATGAAGCACTGGCGAACTGCAGGAACCAGGAAGGAATGACAGGCTGCAGGTACCAGGAAGTAGTGACAAGCTGTGGGAAGCAGGAAGAAGTGACTGGTTCCCACTGCGCAAAGACACGTTGAAATGTGTTTTTCGGGTCATTTTTGTACGTCCAGTATTGGTCCTCTGAAGGTGCAGACTGTCACGCCAGATGACGTCTTTTTTCCAACGTCTTCGGGAGTTTTGCAGCAAAAGTGCAGAAAATTATAAATTAAATTGACCGCACTCTAACCACTGGGCTTGCAGTCTGAGGCTCAGGCATATTCTTCCAGTCATTTCATTACAGACCGGTGAAACACAGGTTTTGAACTTACGACTTACTGTTCAGCGATCCTCAGCCTCACCTGTTGAGCTGTTAGTTTACTGTGTATTTCATCTGTAAACGGGAGGGTGACCACGAGTTTGCAGAAAACTACTTATCCTGAAATACAGTGCGATACACACGAAACAAAGTGGTGGTTTAAAAAATGATTGTTTTGTTTTTCTCCAAAGTTCACAATTTGATGAAATTACGTATTAAATTTAATCACTTGGGCGGCTCTTTTATGAGACATAATTCTATCTTTACGAGACAATGAAAACAAACAGACTCAAAGAAAAAGAAATACAAGGCGGGGTGACAATTTCAATGGTAAATTTATCAACGTGTCTGCATGTTGAAATAACTTTGTTTTTCAACTGACATAGAAGTCATATACTACGTCTAAAAAATGCTGATATTTCAATGTTGAATCCACATTGAGTTTACGACACAACTTCAACCATTTCGTGTCAACCTTTTTTGACGTTGAATTAATGTTTTTCATGAACTTGTGGCGGTCCACTCGGGGTGCTCGTCACCAGATTAGAGATTGGTTGATGGGGGGGTGTGAACCATATATATAGGGGATTAGTTCCTTCCGTTGTGGTGTTGTTTTGCTTCCCTGTAGTGTGTGAAGTCCGACAATAAACTTACAGACCCGCTCCTTCGCCTCCTTGTCTCGGCTTCCACATTGGTGACCCTGCTCGTTGTTGAGCATGTTTAATGCGGGGGATCCCGCTGTGCCCGCCGTTCCGGCCGCCGGAGCGGTTCCTGCTGTGTACGCTGCTACTGTGAAGCTTCCAGAATTCTGGCAGCAGGATCCGGAGCCCTGGTTCCAGCATGTCGAAGCCCAGTTCCGGCTTCGGGGGGTGACTACGGATGAGACGCGCTACTACCATGTCGTCTCTGCTCTGGACGCCCAGACGACGCGCCGCGTTATGGGCCTTCTGAGAGATCCACCGGTGGGGGACAAGTACGGGGCCTTAAAGACTCTGTTGCTGCGGCTGTACCAGCTGTCCGAAGCCGAGCGAGCCGACCGCCTCCTGTCCCTCAACGGCTTGGGGGACAGCAAGCCTACCGAGCTGATGGAGAACATGCTGGCTTTGCTCGGACCCGGGGATGTATCGTTCCTGTTTGTGCAGCTGTTCCTCCGCCAGCTGCCGCCTCCGGTGCGCACGGCGTTGGCCAACTCACCGCTGGTCGCCGCGAAGGACTACCGGGGGTTGGCTGAGGAGGCGGACCGGATTCTTTTGGCCACTTCCCGGTACAGCGTTCAGGCTCTGCTGCCTGCCCCGGCTGGGACCGCACCGGAGGAGCTCCGCGATGGTGCTGTGGCCGCGGTGTCGAGCCGCCGACGCGGGGATATGGCCCTCTGCTTTTACCACCGGCGTTTTGGGACTAAGGCTAAGCGCTGCGTGCCGCCCTGTGCTTTCCCGGGCCAGGGAAACGCCAGAGCCGGTGCTCAGTAGCAGCTGTGGGCTCTGGCGGAGCGGATAAGCTGCTGTTCGTCACCGACGGCTTGTCTGGGCGCAGCTGGCTGGTGGATTCCGGCGCGCAGCGGAGTATCCTGCCGGCGTCTGCCGTGGACGCGTTGGAGGGCAGCCACGGGCCCCCGCTGAGCGCCGCCAACGGGACTACCATCCGCACCTTCGGCACCAGGTCTGTGACTGTGTCTTTTTGTGGCCGTAGGTTCACCTGGGACTTTGTAGTGGCTTCGGTGGCCGTGCCTATACTGGGCGCAGACTTTTTGTGCGCGCATAGACTGCTGGTGGACGTTTCGAACGGCCGGTTGATTGACTCTGTATCCTTCTCCACGTACCCCTGCACTTTGGGCGGGCCGGAGCCCGTGGCCCTCGCCAACATGCTGGCTGTGGGGGATGTTTATCAGCGCCTTCTCGCGGATTTCCCGAGCCTGACTGTTCCGACGTTTTCGGCAGCAGTTACTCGACACGGAGTGGAGCATTTCATCCCCACGGTGGGCCCGCCTGTTTTTGCTCGGGCGCGGCGGCTTGACTCTGCCAAACTGGCCCTGGCACGGGAGGAGTTTGCAGTGATGGAGCGACTGGGGATTGTACGGCGGTCCAATAGCCCGTGGGCTTCCCCTCTTCACATGGTGCCTAAGCCGGATGGGCGGTGGCGGCCGTGTGGGGACTTTCGGCGGTTAAATGGAGTTACCACGCCGGATCGTTACCCCATCCCTCACATCCAGGACTTTTCCGCTCGGCTGGCGGGGGCTACCATCTTTTCAAAGGTGGACTTGGTGCGCGGCTACCACCAGGTTCCCGTGCACGCGGCGGACGTTCCCAAGACTGCTATAATAACTCCGTTTGGGTTGTTCGAGTTTTTGAGAATGCCTTTTGGCCTGCGGGGGGCCGCGCAGACTTTTCAACGGCTCATGGACTCTGTTTTAAGGGATTTACCTTTTTTGTTTGTTTATTTGGATGATGTTTTGGTGGCCAGCGCTTCTGCCAGTGAACATTTAGAGCACTTACGGCTGCTTTTTTGTCGGTTGAATGAGCATGGCCTCATTGTCAACCCAGCGAAGTGCCGCTTTGGGTTGAAGGAGATTGACTTTCTCGGTCACCAGGTGTCCTCACGGGGAGCTGTTCCGCTGCCTGCAAGAGTAGAGGCGGTTTCTATGTTTCCTCTGCCACGTACCGTCAAGCTGCTACAGGAGTTCCTGGGGATGGTCAACTTCTACAACCGGTTCATCCCACGGGCGGCTCATCTAATGCACCCCCTGTACGGGGCGCTGCAGGGGAAGAAGGCGTCACAGGAGGTGGACTGGTCTCCTGACCGGCTCCAGGCGTTTGAGGAGGCAAAGTCTGCCCTGGCTAACGCTACCTTGTTGGCTCATCCCTTCCCTGCTGCTCCTTTGGCCCTCACCACGGATGCCTCGGATGTCGCCGTGGGGGCTGTGTGCGAGCAGTGGGTGTCGGGGGCGTGGCAGCCTCTCGCCTTTTTCAGCAGGCAACTTCGGCCTGCTGAGAGGAGGTACAGTACTTTTGACAGGGAGCTCCTTGCTTTGTTTTTGGCAACTCGCCATTTCAGGTTCCTGTTGGAGGGTCGCAGATTCATGGCCTTTGTGGACCACAAGCCGCTGACGTTCGCTATGGCCAAAGCCTCGGAGCCATGGTCCGCCCGCCAGCAACGCCAGCTGGCCTCCATCTCAGAATTCACCACCGACATTCAGCATGTGGCCGGGAAGCACAATGGTGTGGCAGACTGCCTGTCGCGGGTGCTGATTTCCTCTGTGCACCTGGGGCTGGACTTCGCAGCGATGGCTGCTGATCAGGCTAAGGACGCTGACCTGCAGGCCTGGCGCGCAGCTGTTATGGGCCTGCGGTTTGTGGATGTTCCCTGCCATGGTGACGGATCTTTGCTACTCTGCGACGTTTCCACAGGTCCTCCTCGTCCGATGGTTCCTGCGGGTTGGCGCCGACGGGTGTTCGACGCACTGCACTCTCTCTCCCATCCTGGTGTGAAGGCATCTGTGAGGCTGGTGAGTGCCAAGTTCGTCTGGCCTGGCATGCGGAAGGACGTCAGGGGATGGGCTGCTGCGTGTGTTTCCTGCCAGCGGGCCAAAGTCCACCAACACATCAAAACGCCACTGGAACCATTCCTGGTGCCGGATCGGAGGTTCGACCACGTGCATGTGGACTTGGTTGGTCCCCTCCCGTCCTCCCGTGGGTGCACTTATCTCCTCACTATGGTGGACAGGACTACGAGGTGGCCGGAGGTTGTTCCCCTTTCCTCCACGTCAGCGGATGAGGTTGCCCGGGCTTTCATAGCTACCTGGGTCTCTCGTTTTGGCACGCCGTCCGACCTGACCTCGGACAGGGGGGCCCAGTTTACTTCGGCGCTGTGGAATGCTATGGCTGCGGGACTTGGGGTGCAGGTCCATCGCACTACAGCTTACAATCCGCAGGCAAACGGCCTTTGTGAGCGTTTCCATCGATCACTGAAGGCAGCCCTGCGGGCCAGTCTCACGGCCAGTGGCTGGGTTGACCGTTTGCCGTGGGTCATGTTGGGCCTGCGCTCTGCCCCGAAGGAGGACCTCCGGGCTTCTGCAGCGGAGCTGGTCTATGGTCAGCCACTGAGGGTTCCAGGGGACTTTCTGTCTGTTACGGGGCCTTCGGCGCCTCATCACGGCGTTTCTCGAGCTGCTGCCGAGGCTGTGGTTCCTCTTCCCGTCCATCACTGTTTGCCCCGCTCCCGCGTGCCCAAGGACCTCCTAGCGGCTAAGTTTGTGTTCCTCCGGCATGGCGGTCATCGTTCCCCACTCCAGCCTCCTTACGACGGCCCCTTTCGCGTTCTGGAGGCTGGGCTTAAGAACTTTGTTTTGGACTTGGGTGGGCGGCGGGAGCGGGTGGCTGTTGATCGGCTCAAGCCTGCCCATCTGGACCCGGGGGGCTCGGTGGTACCTGCACTTCCTCCTCGCCGGGGCCGGCCTCCTGCCCCTCTTCCTGCTCCTGCTCTTGCTCCCCCTTCAGACATGCTGCCATGTTTACCCGCTGTTCCAGGTCGGGTTGGTCGTCGACGGGGCCGACCTCCACGGCCGGTTCCGTCAATACCGTTAGAACCTGCACGGGTTAGCCGTTATGGCCGCCCTCTTAATCCTCCGAGGGGGTTCTGACTTTGTGGTTGATGTGTTTGTTTGTTTGCTTGTTTGTTTGTTTTTTTGGGCCTGTGGCTGCTGTGGAGCCAAATCTGGTGTTTCGGGGGGGGCCTGTGTGGCGGTCCACTAGGGGTGCTCGTCACCAGATTAGAGATTGGTTGATGGGGGGGTGTGAACCATATATATAGGGGATTAGTTCCTTCCGTTGTGGTGTTGTTTTGCTTCCCTGTAGTGTGTGAAGTCCGACAATAAACTTACAGACCCGCTCCTTCGCCTCCTTGTCTCGGCTTCCACAAACTGACATTATTTCAACTAAATGTCAACGTTTAAGGTCGGTTGAATGCCAGCTGGGTCATGATGATGTCAGAAAAGGTCCAATGATGACGTCTGAATCTTGGATCCATTTTGTACGTTCTGCGGACGTCTAGATGTGGTCTTTCACTGACCGACCCAATAATGACCTGATCTGCACGTCTTCCTGACGTCTGATGTTTGGTGGGTTACTCCATCAAGGACAGACAGGAGCACTCTCTCTCAGCAGCACCTGGAGGCATTCATGCTCATGGCCACTCAGCAAGATGTGCTGAAGACGCTGGACAGTGAGGACATCATCGACGGGGTTGCAGAAAAAAGCGAGCTGCTGCAGAAATCACTACTGCAGTAAGGTGATGATATGTTTATTATGTTCTGATCATTATTAGTGTGACTTACATGTTCACCAGTCTTCATACTATTAAGCAACTATTTCAGACTATTTTAACTAACATTAAAAATACATATTTGTTCTCATCAAGGCGTCAGGTTAAATGATGTGAATGTCATTATCACTTCAATAATGTTCACTTGTATATTTTTTGTCTCCCACATATATGTGAATGTGTGTTCCAACACCAGCACATCATGCACCACCATCCTCTGCCACCAGCCACCAGCACTCGCCGCCGTCAGCTGCCGCCCCGGGCCCCTGAGTGGGCCAGTCAGGCACTAAACTCCCGGGCCTCTTTTTTGCTCCAGTGCCCTCTGACTTTAACCCAGGACATTCTTGCTGTGAAGCAAAAGCGCGAATCACATCACCACTGTGCGGTCCAGAAAGAAATGATAGAAGCACGATCTCTTGTTATAAATGAAACTGATTGGTGTCTTGGCTCACATGATCACAGAGCAACATTAGAATAATGTAGATTAATGTAGTGTTTCCTGTTTGTAATTCATTCTGTCAAGAGTCCATTTATTTTGTTAATTACTTATTCAGCTTTCTGAAAGAAACAAACATGCATCTCAATTCAGAAGGGATCAAAAATATGACCTTTTGTAACACGTGTTACTCTAAAATAATTCAATTGTTATTTGCCCAGTAATTATCTACTTTTAAAATGTATCTCAGTTACTTTTTTGATGACCAGACGAGTAACTATAACAAATTACTAGTTAAAGGTAATTGGCTCTAAACTGGTGATAACAGGGACAGCAGGGGCGGCAGGAAATGGTTACACACACACACACACACACACACACACACACACACACACACACACACACACACACACACACACACACACCCTGTTTTTATCACACTGGTTCTCAGTGTGATAAAAACAGAGTTAATGATTTCTCACCTGGAGCTTCGTTCTCTGACTCGTCTCTGAAAACACACACAGGAAGTTGAAGAGAACTCGGTTCAACACAGTGACAGGAAATGAAACACTTCATTCAGGAGATTAAGCATTATGAATGAATGAATGAATGAATGAATGAATTTATTTCGAGATACAGAAATACAAAATAAATTAAGACACCTCATTACACATTATCAAACATTAACACACATTAATACACATTAAAAGACATTATTACAGATTATTGAAGACCTTTACTCACCGGAGAGGTTGATTTCTTGCTCGTCCTGCCATGGCCACCGTCTCTCAGAGGAATGAGTGTTTGTCCTCCTCTCTGAAAGTCTTTCACTTTCTCTTTCAGAGTGAGGTTTGGGGGAGGAGCTGCAGGGGAGGAGTTTGATGATGCAGAACTATTTCTCAGGGTGTGTTTAGAGCCATCAGCCTGCATCTCTGTGCCCTGAGCTCAGACTGACAGGCTCCTTCATCCTTCCCCTCAGTCGTTCCTCCTTCTGCAGCCACCAGGTGGCGCTGTGCTCCGCAGCCTCTGAGCAGGATGGGAACCAGAGCCCACTCAGGGAGAACATGTTCAGCTCTGCAGGGTGTTTAAAGGTTGAGCTGACTGCTGAGCCTCCAGGAAGCATCAAGCCCCGTTCTCTCTAACCTCATGTCGCCCTTCCAGCATGTAGGAAAAGCTCCCCGAGTCCTTTAACCAGGTTCAATCGAGCAGTAACTCAGTTTTATAGTGTATATCGGTTCTGGGCTCTCCAGAGAAAATATTGACCAGTTCCTGTTGTCCTTTAGTAATGTGAATGCCGACCTTCACAGACACTTCATGAAAGTAAATTACTTCACTCTGAATACAATGTGTAACAACCAACAATCAATTCTAGAAAAACTTTATGCAAAGAATCAAACACAATCAATTAAATCACTTCAGCCTGGCTTCATGAATAAGTTGAATAAAGTAAAAAAAAACTTCACTCCATCTCCAGAAAGAGCAACTGAAGTCCAGCTGGTTAGTCTGAGAGCCGAGAGGTGAACCGTGAGAACTTATCCATCAGCGGGGGGTGGAGATGATGTGGGATGCAGGTGGAGGGGTGACGTTCTACAGGTGGAGGGGTGAGGTTCTACAGGTGGGGGGGTGAGGTTCTACAGGTGGGGGGGTGAGGTTCTACAGGTGGGGGGGTGAAGTTCTACAGGTGGGGGGGTGAGGTTCTACAGGTGGAGGGGTGAGGTTCTACAGGTGGAGGGGTGAGGTTCTACAGGTGGGGGGGTGAGGTTCTACAGGTGGAGGGGTGAGGTTCTGTTCTCTCACTGTTCTCTCTGAGCAGCTGTTTCAGTTGAAAAGTTCTTCACTCTGTTGGAGTTCTGAAACTGAGCAGTTCATCTTTCCCACAATCTGCAGACTCCAGCTCATTCACTCACTGTTCGTTCACTGTTTCACCAGCTCCACCCTCCTCTGCTCCTCTCAGTCTCTCTCCCTCAGCAGACAGGTGCAGCAATCAGCCTCACCTGAACCTTCACTGCCACTTGCTGGCCCCGCCCCCTGCTCCCTCTTAGCCAATCACCTGCTACCTCACTCTTTCAGGTTCAGGTAAACAACAGAGCAACAGCAGAGATGTTCCATGTTGCACAAAGTAGGATTCATTGATTCAGGATCACTGACTGATCCAGGCTTATCCAAACCAGAACCAGGGGCTTCAGGATGACTTGGTTCCACTAAAAAACAATGAGAACACAGGATTCATCCAGCAGGTGAAACTGATCCAGGATCAGATTCCTTCGACACACCCCAGCAATCGATCACAGAGTGACTGATGACAACCAGATTCACCATGACAACCAGAGTGGAGTCCTTCTCTCCAGCGGAACAGGAAGTTCTCCTGGAGGAACATGAGGAAGCCAGACCTCTCCAGTCTGCTCTGGTGAACTGTGGAAGTTCTGTGATTAAAAAAAAAATCTATTCAGAGCCTCATTTTTTATTAATTATACTTTATTAGTGGGTGAAGAGCATTGGATTTACAGACAGCGTAACAGACGATAAAACAGGAAATACAATTAAACCATAATTAGCAGATTTGTGGATCAAATCTCTTCATCCTGTTAAAGGGACGGTGGACGGCTATTTAGAAGTATTGACAGAAATAATCACTGATCAACAAACTGTTCCTCACTGAGGACTAGAGGTGTCCCCGACTAAAAATTTACATAGTTGAATCTGATTAGTCCGATCCTGCCGATCGTCGACTGATAGTCGAATGTATGATCTTTTTTCTTTTTTTTTTTTCGATTCATTTGAATGTAGGCTCCAGCAGAATGTTGCAGTAATAAAAGAAACAGCGCAGGCAGGTAAAACAACACTTTTATTTTTCTCCTACACACAACTGAAACACAGACTGGAACAAAGTGTCGGTAACTCTAAACATCAAACAAATGAGCTTGATGAGCTGCCGCCACTCTGATATTGCAGGTGAATCTAGGGAAAATAATTGGATATCCTGTCAGCCCACATTGCATGGTATGATGCCTGGCGTACAAGCGTTACATTAAAAATGAGAAGTGAGCGACAGAACAGTCTTTTATTAGCCCAATTATGTGGCTACTGACCCGTTGAAGGTGGAAAGTCATGTTAGTTGTTGTGGAGTGATATGAAAGGAGCTGCTGACACAACTTGCATTTGACATTTTTAGGACCATCTTTGACTTGATCAAAATGTGTTCACCCGAACCCGTCGGGTGAAGCTCACCCAACATTGTGAGCTTTTTAAAGTTAAACCAAATCACCATCAAGATGCTGCTCTGTCACGGAGCTCTGTGCAAAATGGGATTGTGCCACTCACCATGGTGGTTCATTCACAAACACTAAATAGATAGAATACTGAATAAAAGTACAAGTTAAGTAAATGTTTCCACAGTATATTTGAAAGGCTGACATGTATATCAAATAGGCTTTATGTCATGTTTATTTGGAAAAGAAAAGCAAATTTTATGTAAAACCAATCATTGAGCACCCCCATACAGCTGGAATGGAATGGTCCTCGTTCAATAACCACATTTTGCTACGAGAGGGTACCCAAAAGAAACCGGAATTTGGTCAGAAAACAATAATAATAATGAGTTCCGACTTCTGGCCATCAGATGTGTTACAGGTAAGCCTCATGCACATCTGTGAGAAATCTGAGCTCCCAGAGTGACACTGACGCCTGTCAGGAGCTATTTATAGCAATAGAGTGCAGAGGAGGTCTGCGATTTTTTCCAAAATGGCGACATTGACTGGGAAGCCAGAGCAGCGCGCAAACATTAAATTCTGCTTTTTGCTGGGAAAAAACAGCAGCAGAAACACTCACCTTGTTGCAGCAAGCCTACAAGGATGATGCTCTGGGGAAGACTCAGGTCCATGAGTGGTCCGGGGGTCTGAGAAGGGCCAGATGTCGGCGCGTCAGGTCCGCTCAGCGTGAAAACAATGCTGAGCTGCTTCTCGGCTGTCCAGGGTCTCGTCCACAGCGAGTCTGTCCCTCCAGGTCAGACTGTAAACCAGGACTACTACAGGAAGTCCTCAGATGCTCCGTGAGGATGTGAGGAGGAAGCAGAGCGTCGTGGCGGAGTGGAGCCGGTTGATCCACCACCACAGAGCGCCAGCGGACACGGCGCTGCGCCTCACGCCGTTTCTGGAGGAGAATGAGATGAATCTCCTCTCCCATCCACCTGATTCTCCAGATGAAGCCTCCAGGGACTTTTTCTTGTTCCCCAAGTTGAAGAAGCAGCTGAAGGGACAGCGGTTTGCAGATGTGGAGGAGGTGACAGAAAAATCGCAGCCGGCAAAAAATGGCACAATTACGCACGGGTCTGACGACGCATTGGTGAAGTGGGAGACACGGCTGGAGCGCTGCATTAATGTGGATGGAGACTATTTTGAAGGCGACGGTGATGTTTTATTTTGAAATGTCATAAATAAAAAGTTACAGTCAAATTCCGGATTCTTTTGGGTACACCCTCGTATACTTCGACTGTATGATTGGCCTTTGAATCAGGCCCCTTCGACTGGATCATCGAATCGTCCAATATTTGAAGACACTCCTACTGACAACTGGCTTTGACACGTTGTGTTCATTCATTCATTCATATGGAGGTATTTCTACCTCCGCAAAGGAGGTCATGTAATCACGTCGGTTGGTTGGTTGGTTTGTTAGCAACATTACGGAAAAAGTAATGGACGGATTGCAATGAAACTTTGTGGGAAGGTGGGTCTTGGGCTAACTTAGAATCCTTTAAATTTTGGTGATGATCTGGATCACTGTCTGGATCCAGGAATTTTTTAACGGATTCCTTATCATTGAGAGATAGGGAGTCTTTGACATAGCTGGGCAGGCCCGCCAACAGGGGGGGACGAACGGGTCTGTTGTTCCGGGCCCAGGGTTGGGGGGGGGGGGCAGAATTAAAGGTGGGGGGGGGGGGGGGGGGGGGGGGGGGGGGGGGGGGGGGGGGGGGCATACCAGCACCCCACTCATGGCTCCCAACGCAGCAGGCAGGCACCCCCCCACCCCGCCCCCCACCCCAGGCAAGGCTGTCAGCGGGCCTGTCGTTGGGCATAACTCAACAATAAATGACAAGGGGGCTTAGAGAACATGACGGTGTCAGTTCTTCAATGACTCTAAGAGATATCAGCTGCTGATCCAGATCAGGAAGTATTCCGGATACCAGGATCCAGAACAGACAAAAATAGGGGGATTCCGGAGTGTCAGTCACTGTGAGGAAACACACTGAGATATGAACAAGCAGCAAACAGCTTTCTCCCAGACTTTGTTTGTGTTGGGGAGAAATAAAATGTTTTTTTATTATATATGGTGTTCTTATTGTTGTTGGTGACTGATTTGAGCTGTGGCGGAGGTCTGCGCTCTCTGACTGCCAAATTCTAGTTGATGAAAAAAACAATTTGTAGTTGTATATTTCTTAGCAAGTTTTGAGCTCTTGTAAATGCAAAATTTGGAGCTGTGTAAGGGAAGTTGTGTACTCCTACATTTTTTTTTCTCTTCACAAATACAACTCAAAACTTAAACATTCACAATTCTTTCATAAAGGTGTACAAATCCCATTTTACAAGTCACAGATTAAGAAGCTCACACACTCACATTTTTTCGACTATTGTTGCAGTAAATTTTGTGAAAAACATGTTGGTGCTCCTGTGTGAATGTAAAGTTTTCCCTGAGTCACAGATTCTGTTTTCCTTCAAGAACAAATCACACATCATGAAACTGCTCTGACATATTTAGTGGTAAAAGATCTGTAAGTTCAGTCAGTGGAGAAGAAAGGCGGTGCTTAGCTGGGATCGACGGACTCCACAGCCAATCAGAGGAGAGGAGCTCTGCCAGTTTTTAGCTGTATTTTTCAAGAGAAAAAAAAATCTACCATTACACAACTCACGATACACAGCCACAAATTTTGTTTTTACAAGACCTCAAAACATGCTTAAAATACACACAACTACAAATTGTATCTCTACAGCTGCTCAAACCTTTTTCAACAAAAATACCTTCATACATTCATATCTACAAACAAAACGATGGTTTCTTCCATCAAATGGAGACTGAGTGAACTGCTTGATGTCTGGTCTCAGTGGAACGAAGACAGACTGTTCCATCTTTCAGCCCTCCCATAAAACCGCCTCAGATCAGATCATTCGATCCCTTCAGACCCAGACACAAGCAATGCATTGTGGTTCTTCCTGGTTGTGTCATTCGGCGGTTGTCTGTGGTTCTCGCTCTGTTGGTATTGATCGTTCTCAACCTTAAATCGAAGAGGGACAAAGCAGTTGGTCAAGTCATCTGAACAACTTTCTAAAGTTCTGTCTGGCTGTGATGAACTGCTTTAGGTGATGAGTGGAACTGTAGTGGAGGTGTTGGTGGAGCAGCAGCACTGTGTGTGGCTCTGAGAAGGGAGCAGATCCTAATGCTGAAGCACGGTGGAGGTATCAGCAGGACTCCGGCTGCCTGACCAGCAGCAGCAACAGAAGATGCTCTTCAAGCAAGCGAAACACTCCTGAAGCAGAAAACAGAACAGATAGAAATGCACTCTCACTTTTAATTGCATTTATTCTGATTAATTAATGGAGGGCTGTCAGCGATTAATTTTTCAAAATTGCACTTAATAGAGTATTTGCAGTCACGTGACCCGGAAGTTGGCAACCGGAGGACCGCCGCCATGTTGGAAGGAAAAGAAACCGTGATACGCGCTGTCATCCATAGAGAGTAGTGCACGTTCGGTGTTCTTTAATGTTGAAAATGTCGACTGATAAGGAGTGTCGGGATGTTGTTGTGTTGTCAGATCAAGTGGACAATCTTGACGTAACACACCAAAGACCGGTACCGGGAGGAACTACGGATTTCAAGCTGCAGCAGGACCCGTATGCAGGGCTGAGATTCAAGATCTCCCCGTCTGCAGGACGCGGATATTTACTGTTTTCTAATCGACAGTTCTTCTGCGTACAAGAGCCGGGATTCATACTAGTATTTTTTTTTTCTGGCTTTGTGGGAGCGCTGGGACAGTATCGAATCGGCAACACGGACAACGTTCCTGTAAAGTCTAATGTGCGTATCTGCTAACTGACATGTCAGAGTTAAACTCCAGGCCAAAATGGACTTGTTCATTATGTAAATACTCACAAATGGCGCTTAAATATGTTCGTTTCTAAGGAAAAGTGATCATCAACAACACTGAAATGGTCCTGAGTTGTTGGCAATACAGAACTGTGATTGTTTTTTCATAATGCACTTCCCACATTTCACACATTGTTGTCTTAAAAGACAGTTTATTTAACAAATTGGTGACTGAAGACAGCAGCCGCAGCAACTCACGGTATTTTATTCATTCAGCATTTATTAATTCAGCTGATTGCTTTTCTTTCTTTCTTTTTTTTAACTCTGCAGAGTGAAGCAGAGTGAAGAACAGAGCAACACACACTCTGGTCTGAACTCAGCCGCAGAGTGACAGCAGCCAGGACCTCCCAGAATCCCTCCTCACCTTTACTGAAGAGAATCTCCTTCCCAGAATCGCACAAATTCAGTTCTGAGGCAAACAGGTGTGAACACTGTCACATCACATCAGTTCACTTGTGTCCGTTTTGAGAAATGATTTGAAATCCTGACATTGAAACCACTGTGCCAAATGTATTTATTACACATGCTCATGTATAAAGGTCGATTTTTTATTACATTTCTTCTCTGGATATTTGGATGATACAAGATAAGTAGGACATAAAACTGGTAATAATAACATATGTGGGGAACTTACATGGGAGCATAATATATTGGAGCTTGTTTGTCCTTTCCAGTGATATCTTTAATGTGTCTATAAAGGTTTCATTGTTTTAAACTTTCAGGTGGGGGTGAGACCATGAAAACACAGCCTGTCACAGTCCCAGAATGCTGTGCAGCAGATCCACCAAGAAGCTGACGCTGCAGTGGTTGAAGATGCCGGCCTGCACCTCCTGCTAGAACATCCACACTGAGGGGCCTCTCCAGATGTCACGATAAAATGTCCTTGTTGTGGACATTGGTCCTTGGAATCAAGTGTCCCTACTGCAGAGAAGATGACAGAATTAAACAATTTGCATGTGAGAGGCCATTCTGCTGACAAACCATATTCTCAAGTCTCCACGTCTTTCATAAGCAGATTAATAAATGTTCTGTAATGTTTAGAACTAAAAGAAGCATGTGATGAGACGTAGTTTCTCCCGGTACCGGTCTTTGTGTGTTATGTCCAGATTGTTCACTTGATCTGACAACACAACAACACCCCTGCTCTCCTTATCAGTCCACATTTTCAACGTTAAAGGATACCAAACATGCACTCTTCTCTATGAATGAAACCGCGTAACACTGGTTGTTTTCACTCCAATATGGTGGCGGTCCTCCGGTTGCCAACCCGCGGGTCACGTGACTGCAAATACTCTATTGTCGCCAGCCCGACATGATGCCCCCCCTCCACAATTTCACGGGAGCATGGCCCGCCACCGGGGGCTTCACGACAAATGTGGCCCTCTACATCATTTAAGTTGCCCATCCCTGCTCCAGATTGAGGCAAAAGGGGTTGCAACATGCACTGGAGGGGTATATTCAAAATATCAAGTCGTTAATTACGGGAACACTGTGACTATTGGGGCAAAAACATGCCAGTCAATGGGAGGATGACGTGTCCACGTCCTCCATGAGAATGTTAGCGTTATGTTAGCTAGCTGGCTAAACTTAAGGTACAGGTGCTCCAATGCTCCTTTGGATTATTTTTTCAAATGAAACTGATATACACAGATGAAATTAATTTTTTACCACATATCATGATGCCCCCTGCTGGTGATAATATCAAGTCAAACCTGACAGGATAGTGGAGTTCAGTTGGTCCCATGATTCTAGCATTTTTCATTGTCAAAATAGAAGCTTTAAGAGAAGCAGCAAAGTCAAAGTTCAAAGGTCAATATCGCTGAGCAGGAGCAAATTCAAACTTCCAGTCTGCCATAATATTACTCCCCTGATCAAGTCCTTTGCTATGATGTATCATGCTTCGTCTCATGACATATTTTTAATTTTCCCTTCTCTGGAAGCAGGCTTTGTTTGACATGTACGTTTCAGGGAGAAATCTGAGGCTCGACAGGATGAAACGTGATTGAATTGAATTTATCTCAAATATAGTGGCCAAATTCTTCATTGAGAACTTTGTTTGAACTTACTGGAACCTTTTGTTGTCATTTTGGGTCTCTTCTTAAAATCTACACAGTTGAATGTCACATGTGTTCCTGAAACGTACATGTCAAACAAGCCTGCTTCCAGAGAAGGACCGAGGTCCACTGGACTGGACCGAGGTCCACTATAATCGGCACTGACTTCCGGTATGGACTTCCGGTATGGATTGCAAATGCCGGCCACCATCTTGTCTGCAGCTGGGTGCTCTTGGGCTGCAGCCGCGGACAGGACCAGGAAGCTCAGCAGGGGCGGATGAGAGGTTTTCCGGGACACCGGGGAGATTCCGGTGGGGATCGTGGGGGAAGGCAGTCCCAAACCAGGAAGGCCTGTTCCATTTCCTTGGACTCCGGCTGGAGTCCGACAACAATTTTAGAGAAGTTATGTAAATTCATTCATACACTTAAAAATATTCAAGTTCTGTCTCAATAAAAATACTTGCTCTGTAAATAGTTCCTTTACTCTTGTGACCAAAAATATTTAAATCTTTATTCTGAGGCTGTTGTGTGAATAAAAAAATCAGTTATATAACGTTAAAAATGTTCATGCTTTGACTAAAAAAAAAACTTGCACATTGGATCATTGAGGCTGTTCTGTAAATAGTTTTCAAATAAACAATAAATATAGCAACTTCTGAGCAATCCATATCAATTTCAGACTTAAAATAATGTACCCCACCCGATTTCCGGTTTAGGCCACGCCCACTCCCGGTTTAGGCCACGCCCCCCGAGTAGAGCTACGGATACAGATCATTTGGATGGGTAAACAGATACAGATACAGATAGTGGTGTACTCGCTCATCCCTACTGCAGAACATCAGGACCTGGCGCCCCGGGTCCTGCTCTGTGTGGATTACAAACTCCTGTCCAAGGTCTTGGCCTCCAGGCTGGGGAGGGCTATGGAGCAGGTCCTCCACCGGGATCAGACCAACTGTGTCCTCGGCAGGTCCATGGTGGACAACATCCACCTGATTCGGGACGTTTTGGAAGTCTCTAGTTCTTTGGACATCGATGCTGGTCTGGTTTCAGTAGACCAGAAGAAGGCTTTGACCGTGCTGAGCACAGCTTCCTTTGGAGGGTCATGGAAGGTTTTGGGTTCAGCGCTGGTTCCACAGCCCAGATCCAGGTTCTGTACAGAGACACTGAGAGTGTGCTGAAGATCAACAGCAGTCTGTGTGCTGCTCTCAGGGTGTGCAGAGGTGTCAGCAGGGCTGTGCTCTGTCTGGGATGCTCTATGTTCTCTCCCTGGAGCCCCTCCTCTCTAAGCTACGTTCCAGTCTGCAGGGTCTGCTTTTACCGGGTTTTAGTGAAAGCAGGATTTTATCGGCCTATGCAGACGATCTTATTGTTTTCATCAGGAATCAGGGGGACGTAGATATTTTAGTTAAAGGTATAATGGACGATGTTTTAGCCAATGAATGGCGTGATGCGAGCGTCAACTATTGGTCCTCCAACATGTCAATCACGCTGGAGAAATGCTTGCGTCACGCCGTCAAGCGCACTCGTAGGAGCAGCAGAGCAGGTACGATGGTGTGGCGCATGCGCGTTTTCAAAAAGCGAGCAACAGACTTTTTTGACTTTTTTGAGAAAATCGTCCATTATCCCTTTAATATGAAAGATTTTATTGTGGCATCGGCAGCAAGGGTCAACTGGGGGAAGAGCGAGGCCCTTGCTGTCGCCAGGTGGCATGGCGGTCTCCCAGTTCTTCCCCAAAATCTAACATGGAGGAGGGAGGGCCTCAAGTACTTGGGAATTTATGTTGGGAAAGAACATTTTGTTCAGAAGAACTGGGAGACCGTCATGGAAAAGGTGGAGGGTAAGCTCTCCAGGTGGAGGTGGCTCCTCCCGAAAATGTGACTTTGAGGCAGAGTCCTGGTTTTAAATAATGTGGGACCTTACCTACAAAACTCTGCGGAAAAATCTGACAATAATCGTGCGTGGGAACGCAACACAAACTTCTGTCCGCAAAAAAAATTCGGGAGCTAAAAAAAAGTCCGCCGCACAGCTGTACGCAATTGCCAAGTAATGGATCCCAATCCTGCAGAGAACATGACGGTGGTCGATCCCACCCACAATCCCCCCCCCCAATTCCACCCCTTGGCACCATATATGGGTATGCAAATGAACTCATGAATGAAATTTGGCAATATTAGAGGGTGTGGCGCATGGCACTGTTACATGCTAGAGATGAGCAGATTGCGTTTGCACCCGCAGAGCCTGCAGATAACCGCGGATCGGGCGGATGAGTGTCGAAAAATTAAGATTTTGATTATATTCGGGCAGGTTGCGGTTGAAGCACTCAAATAAAAAAAAAACATTTTAAATCTTATTCCAAACGTAAAGAAATGAACAAAAACGATAGAAAAACACTTTTTGATCTACCAAACGAGCAAAAGTGTGCATAATCATGGCATTTACAATCTAATCGCACATTCAGCAGAGTACAGCAGCTTTTCCTTTTCAGGCCGATCAGCGTCTCGCTGCAGCAGAACACAGGTGTCGACCGCAGGTGAGACGCGCCGCATGCAGGTGGATCTGCCGCTGTGGAGGTTTGAGGCATAGACGGATTACTGCATGGGCAAAGTGGGCATGTGCCCAGGGCCCAAGAGCCAATAGGGGCCCTCGGCCAGGCTTTTAATTTTTTTTTTTTTTGTCCAAAAAAAAAAAAAAGTATATACAACGTCACAACAGTTTGTTTTCAAAATGGAGAAGTGGGCGTTGATGGCCATAGAACAGTCAGTACAATCTCCTCCGAAACCGCCTTCATTACCTGTGAAACACCTGAAACCCTCTGATTCACTGAACAACCGCCGCGCTGCGTTCAGGGACACTTGACTATTGTAACGCCCTTTACGCTGGACTGAATCTCTCACTCCTCCATAAACTTCAGTTGGTCCAGAACGCAGCAGCTCGTCTCATCTCCAACTCCTCAAAATACTCTCACATTACTCCGGTCCTTCAAGCTCTCCACTGGCTTCCGGTGCGGTTCCGAGTCCAGTACAAGATTCTGGTGTTTGTGTTTATGGCTACTAATGGGTATGCCCCCCCTTACATCTCAGAGCTGTTGCAAATTTATCAACCTGCCAGGACTCTACGCTCGTCAAGCCACACCTCCTTGGTTGTCCCCAGGGCGAGATATAGAAAGTTTGGTGACCGCTCTTTTGCTGTTCTTGGCCCGAAGCTCTGGAACTCTCTTCCTCTGGATTTAAAGTCTATCACTGCACTTAATGTTTTTAAATGTCATCTGAAAACGCACCTTTTTCATTTAGCGTTTGATGTTTAGCCCCTTTTAGTACTTTGTGTCTTAAAGTGTTTTTACTTATTTATTTTGTTTTACTCTGTTAAGCGCCTTGTGCTCCGTTTGGCAGTTGGAAGGCGCTTTAGAAATAAAATTTGATTTGATTTGATTTGACTACGTAAAAGCATCCTGCTGCTAAACGCCTCAGTCCACTGTTAGCTTAGCTGTTAGCCACCGACGAACTAGCTGGATTTGAACGATTCCTTCTTGCTAAAACATCAGTCAACGGGACGCAATCTCAACTTCTGAGACGGTGGAAAGAAGATTTAAAAGCTGAGCGTCTCGGACAGAACAGGAAAAGTTGTTACTGGCGGACAGTTCAGCTCTGAGAGGAAGGATCTGAGCGGCGTAGCGGCGGCTTGGAGGGAAGGGAACGAGGGAAACATGGTTCTGGTAGGTTTAGTTTCTGGTTTAGCGGCTGTTTACTGTTCTGTTGTTGCTTCATCTTCATCTTGATGTTCAGTGATCATCAGGAGTGAAGCTGCAGCTGTGAGGCGTTCAGGTTCCTCAGGCTCTGTGCAGATCAGAGGTCTTATCAAACATTTGTAAAAACTCACAGTCAGCACTTCTATGTGTTCGTTTCTAAGGAAAAGCGATCCTTCACAACATTGAAATGGTTCTAAATCGTTGGCAATACAGAATTATATTTATTTATTAAAATGTACTTTCCACATTTCATACATTCTTGTCTTAAAAGACAGTTTATTTAACAAGTTGGTGACTGAAGACAGCAGCGCAGTGGTCCAGGCTGCTGCTGTCAGGCGTTTCATAATTCAGCTTATTGTTGTTTTGTTTTTTTGACTTTACTGAGTGAAGCAGCCAGCTGTAACAAATACAAGCTACTTTTTATAAATCATGAAATTTCTGACATCATTGTTTTAACTTTCAAGATTGGATAGATGTTTAGATTGGGGAAAGAAAAATCTTCGATGAAGTGTGTGCACATAAGCACCCCCCCCCCCCCCCCACCCCCCCACCACCGCCTGCAATACAAGAGCCCAAACAAAAATTGGCCCGCTGCCAACTCAAGTCTCCGACCCCTGCCATAGAAGCTGAACTGGTTTGAGATTTGGATTTCAGTGACATGATCCAGGACTCTTCCTGGAGGAAGGCCAGGAAAAAGCCAGCAGTTCAGGTAAGTTTTGGTTTATTTTATTTGAGGTGTGTTTCATTGTGAGGTGGCCTGGTCCGTGCATCAGTGCTGATATACTGTATGTAGACGGATCATTGGGCCGAGTGTCGTGGACAGAGCCAGAGCTTTTTTTTTTGTGGTTGTGTATTGCCCAGTGTCATGTGTGTGACGCACACTCTGTATGTAAGGTGGCCGTGGGCCCATGACAAGTTTGTGTCCAGGGCCCTTTGGTGATGAGAATCCGTCTATGGTTTGAGCTGCTGCTGCGGGTTCCTCTCTGGCTGCTGGACGTTGGGGCGTCAGACAGAAATCCAAACCCTTATTGGTGAGGTGGAGAGCCGGTCTTCTGTCCTTTTTGGAGGACACAGCAGTGGAGGGACAAATGGAAAAACGTTGAGTGGAGCAGGTGACCACAACGTGGTCAGTGCCGTCGGGCCACTACTGCTGAAGTGAAAGAAAGTGGTCCGACTTGAAGACGCGTTGCCATAATTCATAGTGTCTCAACATCGCAGAAACACCTTAAAACAAAAAACAAAAAAAAGAAAAAACAACATAAAAATGTAGTGGAAATTGGTTGCACAATATGATTGTGCGTCCAGGCATGATCAAAATTGTTTTTCCTCTTGAGTCAACAGGATTTAACGCGCTGCAGCACATAGAGGCTGTGAACCCGGGATGGTTCGGGGTTCGGATGTCAGATATGGCCACGGCTACACAGCAAACATTATTTTGTGTCAATTTGTCATTTAATTGAGAACAATTTGAAGTGTGTATCATGAGAATAATTATTATGTCTTTACAAGTGAGAGTCGGTATTTGTAGCGCAGAGACAAAGACATTGTCGTGTTTTTATTCCGTGATGTGTCCGATTGCTCCCTTTGAACTGTTTATTTAGTGTTTATTTTAGAAGATGTAGAAAGGTGAGGGTACAGGATGGAAACATTCCAAAGCCTCTGAACGTGACTTCCTCAAAGCATCTCCCCTCATGTGCTCATCACCACTCACTGTCTGTCTGAAATGTATATTTAAATTATATCGAACTTATATCTGTTATCAGTATAGTGTACATATCTGTCCGTCCTAAACGTATATCGTAATTATCTCTTTGTATCTGCTAATGTATATCTTTATATCTGTTATTTATTTCATTATATCTGTCTTGGATCTTTATGTAAATTATATTTGATTTATATCTGTCAGCTTATATCTATTACTTAATTATATGTGTCTTCGATTTGTATTTCCGTTATATTTAATTTGTATTTAATAATTGGTTGTGTGGGTCAGTATATTTCTGTTATGTAATTATATCTATCCTAATTTTACATACAAATGAACTTTTCCTTGTATGGTTGGGCTTTGTATTTTTCCACTTTTCTTTCTACGTTTCTTGCTGCTGCAGCCCTGCAGTTTCCCCATGCGGGACAAATAACAGACTTTCAATTCTGTTTCCTTCTCCTTTTTCATCTCCACATAGTTTCTCTGAATTGTGCGGTCCTGCACGGCAGCTATTTTGTTGGCGGTGTGGACCGCAAAGTCACACGCATTTTTTCCCTTCGCAAAATTTGTTTCGGTAGCTGCTTTGGCGCAGAGGAGTCGCTTTGCAAAGGTTGGGGCTCGTTTTGTGCAGCGAGCTTTATAGGTGAGGCCCCTGGTGTTTTCAGAACATTCTGTGCTGGACGGACAAAGACAAACTTCATTTTGCACAATTTTTAATTTGAAAGTATGATTGGTTTTTATAAGTCTGACACACTGTACCACTGAACACTGTGCAAATAAACGTGTGTTTTAAAAATAAAAAAATATCTCACTTTCTCACACACACACACACACACACACACACACACACACACACACACACACACACACACACACACACACACTGAATGGGTGGGTTTAACTAAATGTTGCCCACTGGTTTTTCCACATGTATTATTTCACTTTATCTGATATTATTGGTTCACTGAGTATAACAGTATATATGATTATTTGGAACTTCTGCAATTATCATTACATTCGTTATAGTTAGTTTCATTTTGATACGTCTCAGGAAACCCGTGTCACGTGATCGCCCGGTCCACGCCAAGCTCGGGGTGTGGTCTTGTTATGTAGGGTAGGTCCACAGCCGGTTCATGGTGAGCTGGCGTGTGGTGCAATAATCAGGCTGTGGCCTGCAGAAATGTGATTGTGGCTAAGACGTGTAAGTTTCCTTTTCTCTTCATTTGATTCACTGTTAATTTAATCCTAAATTATGCTGATTGTCACACTGTGTGTTTTCACAGGGGACTTTTTCCTCGTTGACACTTGTACAAAAAAAACCTTTAAAACTGAGCTCAAAATAAAGGCTTCAAGGGACTACGGACTTGGTGTTCATTTCGAAGGGGCAACATAAACAAGCAGGTGAAACATGTCAGACTCTGAAGAAATAGTCAGACAAATAGTCAATGGATGGACTTTGCTTCCACTGGATTTACATAACAATGAAAATGAAGATAAGACTGTGATTACCTCCTCCAACATCCAGATTGCCTAAAAACAAAACACTGCAGCTGTGGAGGGAAAATGAGGGTTCTCTTTGCCGAACATGGAGAACAAAGCAGAACTGAGGTCTTTACTTCGGTGGTGTAATCCAACTCATAGAGCCAAATGGAAACTTTATTCAGAAGTATGTACTTATCACTTAAAATCAGTCTAAACTGCTGGAACAAGACACAGCCGGTTAATCATCGAATTAAAAATGCTAAACGATATTACAGGACTGCAATTGGTGGTATGTGACGAGGATGAAGATGGAAACACTGTTTAGCTTCTGATAAAGACGCACTGCAGTCCTTCCTCAATGTTAAAGACAAATACCACTGAAAAAATACTTTTTAAACATTTAGAACACACTTGAACAAGCATATAAAATTATCAATGCATATAAATCCATATAACTCAATAGAAACCTGATTTCCAGACTCTACTTCAGATCAAAACCTTCCACTAATATTTCAACATTTTATATTAAAGCGATAGTGCGTAACTTCAGTCGCCCTCCAGTGGAATTCTGCGTTGTTACAACAATAAAGCCGGCACTTCCACATGACGTACGCCCAGGTGTCCCCGGTGTCCCCCCCCCCCAACCTACAGAAACGCAAATAGCTTATTACAAACAGGAGACAAGGTGCCTGCTAATTTGTAACTGACAGGTTAGTGGATGAAGTAATAAAGTACTTATATAATTATAAACCAAGTCCCTTACTTATCCTGCAGCAGCAAGGCAACATCTGTGTCTGCCCTCAGCCCAATTTCTGCTTTCAACGCTCTCCACCGAGGAAAAGCCACGCCAATACAAATCCTCATTTGCCTTTTTTTTTTTTTTTTTTTTTTTTTTTCCCTTGTCCTGTACGGTAGCTGGGGCGTGCAATATTGTATGATTGTAGCCTTTTACTATCCGAATAGATTTTAATATTAGCAGCAGGATGAGACTGAGTCTTCTCCTGCTGCTGCCTTTATTTAAAGCTGGCATCCGGCATGGCTACCGGACAGGACCGGGACGGAAACGCTCAGAGAGCAGGGACAGAAAGAGAGAAAGATAAAGGGAGGGAGAACGGAAGGGGGGGGGGGGGGGTTGGGGGGGGGGGCACAACCTATGTACAAAGTCACAATACAAAACAGTGTTGTCGACGCACCACACGCAACCAAGAACAATCCCAAACCCCCAATCTAGACAACACCAACACAGAGCCGACAACCAACACAGAAAATTAAAGAACCATACATACATTTTTTTTTTTTTTTTTTTTTTTTCCCCATTTTTTTCCAAACCATATTAGTGAACAGACCAGGCCACAAAAATAAAAGGAGGTGTAGGGGAGGAGGGAAATGCAAGGACACCACAAACCGTATTTTTTTTTTTTTTTTTTTTTTTTGAATATAGCTAGTCGTAACTAGTAGTAAACTCGGGGCGTGCATCAAGAGAGGTCTGCTACAGATCACCATTAGTCTAACCACCACAAGAAGACAAGGTAACCCAGTGTGTAAAGAGTGATTAAAGATCAACGTGATCATGTGAATATGATGGTGACAGTGATGGTGATAGTGATCATGCATATATGACCTCTGACCTCTGAGAAGGCCAGAAGCAGGCCAGAGAGGCCCTCAGAGCCCAGACAGCCGGCGGACATCACAGAGCCCGGATCCAAGCCGCCCCCCCAGGCAGACGCCCACGCTCCAGTCCAGAAACGGGGCAGAGGAAAGCCCCGGCCGGGGACCCCGGCAGTCCCGGGGCCCGGGCCCCGCGGAGCCACGACCGGCAGGAGCCGGTCCACCCCGGGCGCCGGACGCCCGGGGCGGGCAGGGCCGAGAGCCCAAAGCCCAAGAGCCCAGGAGCCAACCCCCCACCCAGGCGAAGGGCTATGACCCACCCGGGAGAACCAGCCCACACGGGCGGCTACCCACCCCGGGCCAGTACACCCCCCAGCGCTCCGGCCACGCACCCCGAGATCCAGGGCATCACCCCCCCCACCACCCCCCCCCCACGACCCCCACCCGGAACCCACCCCCCCGCCCGTCCCCCGCCCCGCCCACCCCTCCCACCCCCTGTCCTCTCCCGCCTCACCCCCCCCCGCCCCAACCCAACACTCATACCCACTCACTCATACTGACACACACACATGCAAACACGCACACACACAACCACTCATCCCTAAACCAAACGCACACACACACACTCACATTCCAACACACTCACACCCTCTCACGCACACGCTAACAAGCACGCGCACACACACGCACATACACACACACACGCACACACACACACACAGACACACACACACACACACACACACACACACACGCACACACACACACACACACACACACACACACACACACACAGTCCATCCTACCCCAAACACACTCACATTCACAAAAAAAAAAAAAAAAAAAAAAAAAAAAAAACAAATCCTCATTTGCCTTCTCCGTCGGTCACTTTCCTTCTTCGCCAGCAATCCTTCTGCCGACTGTCCAGGCTTTTTTTTTTTTTTTGGAGGTAGGATCCACTTCAGGACTATTTCTCGACCGTTTCTTTGGATTGTCCGCCATGCTGCTTCCTCATTCTGCCTGAGCTCTGCCTGTTGCGATGAGGCCCTCCCGTCCTCCCCCTCCCTTCTTGTTGTGACCTAAAATGTGTAATTTCCTGCTCGCCAGCGCGGGAATGTCGCCGGTTGACAAGCAAAGCAAGAATTATATATATTGAAAAATCCCGCGACATGTTAGAGGAGTGTCGTGGAATTTAATTTAAAAAAGTATCCTAGGCCAGTCACGATGCAAAAAACTCCACAAACATATATTCCAGAAAAAACGTAAAATCCTCAATTATATCCACTCTTGGTTCTTGAAGTCTTCAATCGTAGTTCTCCTCGAAAAAATCAGGCAGAGTCAGAGTCAGAATGCAAAAGAAGGACTTTATTTCCAAAAAAACCTCCGGCAGCCAGACCGACAAAAAGAACTGACGCCCCAATCGCTCTCCGCTCCATCTATTTATACTATTTCTTGGGAGTTTGTCAACTCTCAATGGACTCTTCGTCAAGACAGAATTGCTCCACCCCCCCCCCCTACAAAGGTCAAGGTCCGTGACCCCTTGGGAGGCCCTCTCAGCCTCCATCAAGTCTCCAAATGCCAGGTGTTGTGCAACAAATCATAGTGTCACATTTCTTGTCCAATGAGCCTCATTTGCACTAGAGGGAGACAGAGAGACAATTGACCTGTAGTCTTAGCTTTAGAAAAAACAAACTGTCCAGCTGCCAAGAGGCTGCCGTAAAAATGAAATATGGCAGGCTGGCGAACAGAAAAAGGATACGTCTTTTCCACGCCTGTGTCTACTAGCATACTATAACTAACAGAGACATGCATTACATGAACAATTGTAAATAACATAATATAATAAGCATGATGTAAAGAATATTATAAAATTATTCTACATTTCCCCCCTTTGAGACTAACAAGTCTCATACTACACCACTACAATTAATCAACAACTTATTCATAGCAAACATAAGCATTTGTCTGTAAGCGTGTAACGGCAGTATTTAACTGCGGCACATCGTGCACCTTTTCAAAAAGGTTATGTGGTTTCAGCACACACGTATGAATATACTAAATCATCTACATAAAATGATTAATAACATGATACACATTCCCATAAATGATCAATACTAAGATTATATGACTAACTTAATACAGAGATTATACTACTAACGGTTAACCATCCACTATCAATCAATCTCCTGACTGAACCTTCACAACAGAGGGATACAAGCAGCAGTACACTACTCAGCGAAGCTTGGGGTATTATTGGGTGCAGCGGGAACCGCATCTTGCTGCCAGCGGAAATGCCGAAGAGCAAATCATCTTTTGCGAGTGGCAAGTGTTGACGCACACTGCTACGCGGTGTATCTTCCAACACCTGACCATCTTTCATCATCTCTCGTACATCATTCAAAGGCATGGTGGCAAGGTCCTCCCGAGTATAAACACAAACTTTCAGAAACCAGAATCCTACACGAGTATTGGTGTCGCTGTCGCTGACGTCGCTGCCGTCAGATGATATTGGGTCATAGGTTGGGGAGAAAGGTGTCTCCCTGGCTTCTCAGGGGTTCGGGGACCTGTGGGTGTGATCGGCGTTCCTTGCTCCTGCGCTGGAGCGCATCCCTGCATTGGCATGAAGGGAGGGGAGATGTGGAGAGGGTCTCCTGTGTACTGGTGATATAGGTTGGGAGGGGATGCTGGTAGTAGGTCTTCGGTGGCTGATAGCGGCATAGAGGTGGAGCCCAGTACACGCCGGTGGACTCTCGTGGACGATGTCTGCTGGGTCCTGGTTGTAGATCCCCAATCGTCAGATGCCATGGGGCAGGCTCCAGCTGGAAGACACTGTCCGACGTCCTCTCCCCTGTTTGGTCTCGAGTCATCGATGGTATGTTGTCTAACAGGAATGTATTCCCGTCAATATTGCTCTCCACCATGATTTTCCTATAAAGACAAATAACCCATTAAGCATTCTCTAATGGTATCCACCATAGGCACATTGTTACCTTTTTCCTTTTTTTTTTTTTCCTAAACATTTTCTTCTTTGTTTTCCATACTACCCCTATCTGGAGTTCTCCAGAAGTAGCTAGCACTCCACCTACTGTGGGGTGAGGTAGCATAGCAACCTTACGGTCACAACAACCTATTGGTTGTGTTAAACTTTTTCATAATCTATATCTTAATGGTCCTTCTCCTGACTCTAAGGGCGAATCCCAATTCTCTGCTTAATCCTCAATCTTACTCCTCATTCCTCAAAATGCGCGCTCCCGTGAAGTTAAGTGCTGTCCCATTCCTAAACAAGTTGAGGAAAGGAGCGAGACTAAGGGATGTTATCTCCCTTAATTTTGAGATTCTACCAGACCTACCTTGGAGTTAAGGAGAATCCAGAATGCTTGTTAAATAGTTCATTTTGCTGTTATTTTATTAATAAAAAATGGTGTATATTACTTTGGGAGTAGTTGTATTAACTTTCTATCACAGATAATATTTACAAAGGCTATTAGAAAGAAATCAAGAAAATTCATTTGAATGCATTTATTAACAAGGTCACACATGCAAAATGTTAAACATTTCTAATGCAGGGCGCATTACTTACAATTATAAAGGGCGTTGTTATGGATCATTGACCAAAATTATCACTGCTGCCAGCCCCCACCACCACCACCACCACCACCACCACCACCGCTACCGCACTAAATTCTGCACCGCCTTGACAACGGAGAGGGGAAAAAAACAGCGGTCCACGCGTGTGCGCTCTCTCTCTCCTTCGGACGGTCCAAAGAAGCGTCGCGCGAGCCCCTAGCACCCTCCCGACGGTCCAAAAACTCCCCGCCACGCGCTCCCCCCTGGCTAAACTTTTTTCCTGCAGGAAACGCTGCACTTCTTTCGGCTTTCTTCTACCCTCTCGCGCAGTGCTGCCCCCTGTGGTCCAAGGACGTAACTGTCTTTAAGGGTTGTCCCATTTCCAAGTGACATTACATTCCTTAACACTTGTTTTTAGGATGCACTTAATTTGAGATTGAGGATCAAGGTTGAGGAGTGAGGATTAAGCAGAGAATTGGGATTGGGCCTTTATCTCCAGAGCCTACTTGTTTCTAACTTAGTTGAATCCTCACTGAATCACTTCCTTTGCCTACTTGGTAACAAACCGCTACTCCTAGTTTCTCTGCTACTTTGTTTGGAGATCAGTCTTTAAGATCTTATTTCTGTCTGGCTGCGCCTAATCTGCAGGGGAGGCATCATCTTTTCCCTTCCTGTAGCCGCCTCGTCCCTGCGTGGAGGTATTACCTTCCCCTTTCAGCTCAGGTGGTGTCTGCTGATGCTTTGAGGGCGGTCTGTCAGCCCTGCAGCAGTAGTTTCAATAGAAACAAACAGTCTTACCCTCAATGTCCAGTGCAGTGCAACTTGATCAGGACAACTTTGAATGGACCTCCTCGTCTCAGTTGGTTCCATTCCCTCTGAAACCTTTTACATATACCCCCTCTCCAGATCACACTCATTCTAGAGATGGTGTGATTTCAGCCTCTCTGTCTTCATTAGCCCCTTTTACCTGTTGAAAAATCACCTTACAAATACAGGACAATTGTTGAACATAACTTCTCAGCTGTTGACGAGATAGACTTTCCTAAAGTCCCTTCAAAAAAGGTACATGCATGGGTCCCTCTATGCATATTTCATGCAGTGTTAGATGGGTTAGTGTGTTAGTTTAGTTAGTTTGACAACACTTAGCAAAACATTTTTAGACATCTTAGTTTGTTCTCTCTGTTTGCTATGAACTTAATTCCCTTAGCTTTCAAAATTCCATTTGCTCGTTCAGCTGTTCCCTGCAACTGTGGGTTATACACATCCAAACTTCTGCTCAATCCCAAGTATTTTCATAATATGTTTTATTACCTCCACCACAAAGTGGGATCCACTGTCTGAACTACATGTGTCAGGAAACTAAACCTTGGGAAAACCTCTCTACACAAAACTTTGCTACAGATCCACTGTCTGGTGCATAGGTTGGTACTACTTCCTCCCATCCCGCTGTGGCCCATCCAGGGTGTTCATGGTCATACCCCTTAAGCCACACCGTTTTTCCTTGCAGGGCTGCCTTGTCCTGTGCTGCTATAAGAAAAGATAGAATAGTTAAGGTTTACAGTCAACTGCAAATAGTATGGGGCACATACTTACCCCTGCTGCCTTTTTTCCTCTTCATCAGTCAGTTGATTACCTTTAGCTATTAAGTTGTTTGGCTTTTGATTGGCAGGACATTCAATCACTGTAACTGCCATCGAAAGTAACATTACTTGTAAGAGTTTGGCAATTTCATCTGCATGGGTGTCCTAAAAGCCTTTATTTCTGCCAATTGGGCAGAGCATGGTTTTCTCAATTTAGTACTTTATAATTCCAAAAAGGTGCCATCTGACTTTAGTTCAATTATGGCAAAACCCACATGGTTGCCCATGGCATCCTTAAAACAAGATCCATCCATAATTAAAGTAACATCAGCCGTTATTGGTTGGTTATGTAAATCATCACATACCCGCATAAAGTTGTCTGCTTCTTGTCTACAGCCATGAGGGGTACCCTCATCAGGAGTTACCATTTTAGTGGCAGAATTCACCGCGGTGCACCGCTGGATTGTGAGCTCAGGAGCATCAAGAATAACTTAATTA